>NC_041381.1:389601930-389603429 GCF_002162155.2 Triticum dicoccoides
CTCTTAGTAGTTGGCAGATATGATTTCATCATATCATTCGGTAGGATATCCCTGGCTGTTAGGCTGGATGGTAATACGAGGCAAAGTTTTACCCTAGTTCGGATAGGACCCTTGCAGTTGAAGAAATAGCCTACTCCTGGTACTGTATATTAGTGATAGGGGTGTGTACAGAGTACACGTGAATACCAGGCATTGTGCGTGTGTGTATACTATTGACGAACTAGCCCCCAAGCTTGTATAACATACTAAGGGCCTAGGGTTACAAATCATATTTAGTCGGCTTATCACCAGCGGGGATAGAGTCCTCCGCGAATCTGGTAGCTTCGTGTTGTACGCCGAGTCCTCCACATGGGTCTTCATATAACACGTCTCGGTCCAACCTATATGTGGCGCAGGATGGAACCGACCCATGAGTCTTCATGTTGGCCCACCACAACTAGAAATGATGTGCCCACCACACCACACACGCAATCGGCCACTAAGAAAATAAGCATATACAATAGTATAATGGTCTCTAGCTCATGATACGTCTCCATATTTTGTTGATGACACTGACGGACTTTGCATTTGATGCGTGCTCTATATTTTGTTGATGACACTTACAGTCATTGTATTTGAAGCGAAAGCACGATATGGTCACTGGACTTCAGAATAAGCTCATCATGGTCACCACATACATTTTGTCGTGCTAACCAACATGTGGTTGGATGGTTAGGAGGACAGTGGTTTCTCGAGTCCCTGTGCTCGCATTTATCTTGTGTTAATTTCAGTATTTTCTGGCGATGTACGTTCAGTGGGAGGAGACGTTCCACTCGACTACGAGGCACCTATGGTGACTTCCTAAAATCTCAAGATCATATATGCTGGCCCACTCTCTCGAAGGTGCTCATAGGGGTAGGGTTCGCGTGTGTGCGCTTATAGCGGTGAGTGCTTGCGCGTATATATGAGCCCTTGCGTCTGTACCATGTTAAACAAATACATGTCATGATTATACAGTCACTGGCTCACCCATACAACTCCGTATTTTGTTGATGACACAATCAATTGACCAGTCAAACGTTCCACGTGGCGCAACTAGTGTTGCACCATCGGGGCGCGTAACCATGGGGCCCACCTGTCAGCCCGTATATGAAAGAAAGAAATGGTAGTTTGAGTCTGTAATGTGTTAATAAAATAGGAGTATATTTTAGGGTGATCATATGGTCACTGGCTCACCATACAGCTCTGTAATTTGTTGATAACACAATCAATTGACCAGTCAAACGGTCCACATTCAGCAGCGCACATTACCATAGGGCCCACCCGTCAGCGCATATATGAAGGACATAAATGGTAATAAATTAGTGGTCGGTGGGTATTCGAAGTCATGAGACCTCTGGTTGGCAGTCACCGGCGGTTGGGGGCGTTCATTGGGCGGTGGGGTGGGGATCGCCGGAGAAAAAGCTCGGCGTGGGGGGGCTAGAGGGATGGCCGATGCGGCGGCGGACCGGCGGTGGGGA
>NC_041381.1:389603847-389615723 GCF_002162155.2 Triticum dicoccoides
CGGGCCGGCCGCGGGTGGCGGGGGCTGGCGGTTCGGCCGGTGGTGGCTGGCGGCTCAGGGGGGGTGGAGTTTGATGATAAACTGGAGGCCCTTGATTTCGTATCCAATGGCTGGAAAATCTAATGACCAGAGATGAAAAAGTCAGTCGACTGACGTGTAGCCTCATACCGCACGTACACATGCACGCGCGCATGCAGGCCTGCAACACTGACATGTACACATAACATACACATGCACGCACGCAAGACACGCATGCATGCAGGCGTGCAACACTGACACGTACACATAACGTACACACGCACGCATGCTGGCGTGCAACACTGACAGGTACACATGCACTCATGAACACACACACATACGCACCCATGCATGCAACACTGAAACGTACCCTTGCACGCACGCAACACTCGCACGCCTGCATGCACACAGCACACGACGCAAGACACACGCTCAACCTATACGTGCATGCACCCTTTGTTAAGGACATGGATTGCTACGGGTATTATCAATTTTATCTGTGATAAGCAGAACATTGATGTTCGCAGCGATCTTTATGAATCACAACGTATCGAACGGGCTATCAACATAGTAGGCTTATCTACATGAAAAGGATGACGTCACACTCAATGAACAATCATCGGTTTATGAAATGCCTGCTTCTGACCGCCCTGGCCCACCAAAGCTTCCTCTGTTGTGCGCTGCCTGCGTTGGGTCACTGACATGCAGGCCATGCACCCAAAGAGCCCACAAGTCAGTGGAAGAACGGCGCGGTATCCTAGGTCAGAGTCGAGAGCGCCACTCGCTGCACGCCCGGCTGAACACGCCTCTGTGCCGCATTCAAACGCCTCCATGAAACCCGCCCGTATGGAAGCCGAGAAACCCACTCTGGACACACGTCCGTTCATGACCGGGCGGGCGTTAAACGCAACACTGGCCGAGCTCCTCCCGTCCGCCGTCTATTTAATCTCCTATTTAAACGAGGCCAAACGCCGGCCAAGAATCGCACACCTCCGCCGCTCCCCTATCTCCTCCACCATTTTGTCCACTCTTACAATGGCTTACGAAGAGTAGTTATTCCGCATCCAAGCCGGCTGGGTAGCCCGCCGGATACGAGCTATGCAGCTCGCTGATCCACCTCCCTCCCCTTGCCCGATAAAGCCAGTTGCCGCCCCAAGCCGGCGCGTGGTTCAGCAACTCGCCGCTCCAGGCCAGCTCGACGAGGAGCAGCGCACGGGCTTCATTGCTGCCGTCCACGTCGCCGCCTTGTACCACATCTCTCGTTTCTGTGGCCGAGACTCCCATGCCGGCGGCCGCACCATGCAAGCAGCGATAGAAGCCGGGTGCGCGGAGAGCGATGAGTCAGTGGCCAGCGCCTCCGCGTCCGCTGCCATCATCGAGGAGAAGTAGAACACGGGAGGCCACCGCCCCTTGGTCTCATGAAGGCCACCGCAGAGGCGACGCCGGTGTACACAGCAGGTATCTTGCCGGATCCTTTTGTTGCGAGGACCTTCATCGACCCCGCATGGGCTCCACGGAAGAGGGGAATGTTAGGATGAACTCGAGTCGGTGCCGGCCATGGCGAAGTAGTGGCCGGTGATGAACTCGAACCGGTGTCGGCCACCATCATCTTCGGCACCAGCCAATGATATTAGTTGGGCAGTGGGGAAGCGAGCCATCCTTTGTGCTGAAGCATATACCTTCGGGGCTCCCGGCAGTCCCGTGATCGTGCTTCCGGACATGAGGAACACAAATCGATCGGCGGGCGACCATTTAGGCCAGGTATTATATACCTGTGTTGTCCAGAACTAGCACCGCGTAGTTCATTTGAATGTAATGAAATCCGTCATGTTTGTATGAAAATCCGGTATTTTATACGATTTCCGTTGTTGTTTATATGAAATATCAGTTTGTCTACGTGTTTGTGTGAATTTCCTCCGATTGGTTGAGTTGCTGTCATAATGTGTGCGGCTACGGTTGGATGGCGTAATTTGCGGGTCGCCGGTCGGTCTGCGGGTGGCTCGGGCGGCGTTGTGGGACAAAAAAACACAACTCGTGCGAGCTCGTCTCCAACGTGCGCGCTGGAGGATGCATGACAGCATGAGCACCCGAGCCATTCCTCGTTCATCGGTGGCAAAGGCACCGGTGGACAAAAGGGTCGCCAATATTTTGGCTACCCCGGGCAAGATCCAAATAGCCCCTCCCAGCAGATTCAAATCCCTTGTTCTCCGTGGAATTTTGCCATGTGTTGGTTTCATGGACTAGCAAGATGCCCGTGCATTGCACGGAACATCAAGATGCGTTTTTTACAAACTCCCGCATGCATGCGAGGGATAATTAATGTCCTCCTTTGCTAGTACCACGAGGCAAACACCATTAATATTGCATCGATTAGTGTTAGTGGCCTTGTATATCTGCAAATTGTAATTTTGATAGTGGCCCCTTGTATATAAAAATGGAGGGAGATAGATGAGAGATAAGGTGAGGAGGAGTGGGGCGTGGTGGTGACTGGTGGTCGGACTGGGCGGAGGCATGGGGATGGACGGCGCATTATGTCTAGGTTTGTATCTCTCACACACACACCCACGTAGGTGGGGGATGTAAGCGAAGAGAAGAAGTGCACGCACGGCGCACGTACTCCCGTCTATTTCCCAACCACACCCGCGGGTACATGGTGGAGCTCATTTCTGTACGAAAAAGGCAGCCCACATGGTAATTTGGCACGTGGACTGGTTGTCCACTTGGTGGACGGAGGATCTCTATACACTGGAGTAGTTTTGATGTGTCTCGTCAACTCGCAGAACGAGGAGAAGCTTTCTTAGTACGGCGTCTCCCCCGCCCACGGGCGCGGTGGCTCGCAGGATGAGGTGAAGCTTCCTTATGAGTAGTAGTAGTAGTACTCCTACTACTATACGCCTTACGCCCGCTCCCTCGCCCACGCGCGCGGTGGCTCGCAGCACGAGGAGAAAATTTTACTACTCCTTCGTTTACTCCTCGTCCCTACTACGTATCTTGGTTAGTACTCCCTCCATTTACTTATACAAGGCCACTATAAAAAAGTACATTTTGCATGTATACAAGGCCACAAATAGTAATCGAGACAAAAGTTACTACTCCCTCCTTTCCAGTTTATGGCTCAATTTCAAAATCTCTCCAACCAAGGTAGACGGTGAGTGGTCGAATTAATTTCGTAGTTTGCACAAGTAATTAGTACGCTCGTTTTTCTCAAGAAGTTATGTTTACCGAGGCATTAATTAGAACGAATGCATGAATGACCACTAAATTTCCATGAACTTGTTCATGCATTGGTTAGTTTCCTCTTGACACTACTTGCGTCGGGTGATCTAACGCACCTCGAAATCCAACATGTAATGGTACTACTACTAGTATAGTAGAATTGAGACTTATCAAACGGAAAAATGAATGTTTTTTAGATGAGCCCTATAAACCCTAGTGGGTACGTACTCCGTAAAAACAGATTTTTCCAAAACTAAGTCGCTCCCTTTCATGAATTCTGTAGTATACTCCTCCGTCGATGCTCCCTTTCATGAATTATGTACTTCCTATCACTGACATGTGGGACATATAGCAACCGGGTTGATGTGTCAAGCACCAAATAATAGTGCAAAACAGTAGGGGGGGACGCACCCCACTCGTACCGGCCCAGTAGTAGTAATGAGCAATGAGACGTCAAATCACAATGCCGCACCTTCCCAGACGGACGAAGCAACCATTATTTCACACTTCGGTTCGCCATCATCTCAAACCACGTAGTATTGCTTCTGCCTCAAGAGGGACACGCGCATCACCTTGGTACATCATGACACGTGGGACCGCATGACAGGCCATGCTCCCCCGCCGGTCGCTCGGTAAAATCACCTCATTTTTACTATACTTCCTCCGTATCGGTTTACTACATGGCATGCACGTCGTTCTAGGTTGAGAATTTAACTGGATATATATGTGATGAATAGTACTCTAGCCTTTTAAAAAATGTATACTTTTGTACAGTAGTACTATCGATGGATTGCGCAATGGAGCAAAAATTGAAATTAAAAAAAAGGTGGTACATATAGAGAGCACTCGTCGCCAAATTATGCATATAGTACTACTAAAAAAGCTAGTACGTGCTTAATTGGGGTGCTAAATTCTATTAAAGAAATACTAGTAGTGTGTATCATACTGAGGAGTTAAAGTAACGAGAAGAAACATAACATAGTTCTGCTGGGGCTCAGCACAACACACCCCTCAAATTCAACTAAGCACACCTGAAATTAAACTATGCAACTAATCCGGTAGACACTGCATTAGAACCACCATGAGCAACGATACTAACACCTTACTCACTCGAAGGAGTCCTCGTCCACGTCCTCGACTTCGTCCTTGTCCCTCTTCCTCTTGGCCGATACTTCTTTGCTTGAACCGCACACTTGGCTCTTGCTCTTCATCCAACCCTTGTAGATATTGAAACAAAGGTAGCCATCCATTGCAGCATAGTGGATGTGGTCTATATCTAGTACATTCCGCTGCCAAGCATGACGATGAAATGTGTAATGAGGTTTCTCCAGTTTACCGTACGAAGGATGAACCATGGCTCCTGCTAGGGTCAGCATTGAAGGCTGGCCACCGGAGGGCAGCAGCAGATTCTTCTGGAGGTCGAAGGGGTTGCCTACAACGAGGCCTATCCGACCCAAGACTTCTTTGTCGTTCGTAAAGTCTGCAGTAACGAATTTGACTAGGTTGCTCTCGAGGAAGTTCTTAAAATCCAGGCATTCAACGTCGGCATGGCATATGTGGTAGACCAAGCATAACTCATGCACGCAAACCTGGATCACGGCGGGATTCTTCCTCTCTTCGTCCTTTAGATCCTTCTCTCGTCCCAGGACTGTGGTGTACTCAACATCTAGCCCAGCGACCCACTCATAATGTGAGTTTTCGAACATGTGTCTCAAGTGAGAAAGGCATCCTTTCACCGTCGCGGAAGAACGGGTGTAGATGACGTCGAACTCATCGTTAGTGATGTTTCTAACCTTGTACTCACCGCCGATCATGGAGATTTGGGACGCCATGGATTTGGGAGGAGGGTTAGGATTAGTGGAACTGCCGTAATGTGAAAGGATGGGACGACTAGGAGAGAACTGCCGTAGTATTAAAGGACGTGCGGGGATGAGTAGGAGTGAACTGCCAGTGTGCGAACGGTAGGGTAGTGGCTTTCCATTCTCCCATGATACGGGCTTCCGAGAGCCCTTGGATCTGAGATCGAACGGTTGCATGGCGTGATTCTAGACCTATGGGTGAATATCCTATCCTGGAGGGTTATTCTGCAAATTTTCAGCAACTTAGCATGCGACCGTTTGATCTCAGATCCAAGGGCTGCCAGCAGCCCGTATCATGGTCGTGCCTACCACGACCGTCGTGTCGCTTGCGCGGTCGCGCCCTTGGAGATTTAACATGGTGCGTTAGGCTATCTGATGTTGGCATGTCATACATAGTCATCACTTAGTCACTCATACTACAACAAGGTTAGCTATCAGGTTGGCTATAAGTGTATTTTTTTACTTCTCCCTATCTCTTTCTTCGTACTCCAATGAAATGGTGCTTAGATGAGGTGCTAAGGGCATTAAATGGCTTAGCAATCAAGTCCCCAATGCATAGGTGCTTATTAGTAGTTTTTTGTTGCTAAGTTTGCTTCATTTAATTAGCTATAGACTCAAAATTGTCTTTTCACCCAGGTACACGCGCTTAGCACCGTTTCTTCCTTGGGTCACCAAACTTGCCACATCAGACTTTATGCCGATGTGGCAAGCTTAGCACCTGTAGGAGCAAGTAAGTACTACAATAGTGGGCTATAAGCCCGCTTTACATGGCATTTTTGCATGTGTGGAGGAAAGAGGCAAGGAAAAAGTGGAGAAGTGGGCTCTCATGCAAAAGCCAGCCTCAACTACATGGTGGAGCATTGGGAGAGGCACTTGTATGGAGGTGGTCAGGAATCGGGAGACTCACGCCGGTCGTAGCGCCGCAGTTAAAATGAAAATGGCAAGTCAAATCATGGGCCCCACCTGTCCAGCAGTAACTCACTATCAAATCACACAGTCGTACGTTTGTAGCAGCCTACTCCCTCGTCTTCTCGCGTCTTTGTCAAACCGACTAGGCGGAACTGCCCCGCCTACCGCGCAGGAAAAGCCCCGCCCTCGACTTTTAAATACAACTACATCCGCTTAAGAATCCAATGATATAGTAGTACTTTTTGTGACATAGTAACTCATATTTAGTTAGTCAAATGGATGACCTAGAACTACGTGCACACCCTATAAACCGAGATGCCTAAAAATAAAAAACCGAGATGGAGAGGGTAGTTCGGCGTGTATCTTTTTAGATCAATATAGTCGAGATTCACCAAGGAGCAAAATCAAGTGGTAGGCTGCTCTTGTCGTGTTGGCGTAGCAACTCAAGCAGGGTCAGTCCACACACGAAATGGCGACACACTTAACAGGACCCCTTTGGCCGACATGTGGCTCATCCACCGTCTTGTTCCACATGCGATGCACCAAATTACAGTTCAGAGCAGCGGTTGGAACTGGAGGCACCCCGGTCGTAGCGCCGCAGTAGTAGAAAATGAGCGGCGAGTGGTCAAATCACAAAGCCCCACCTTTCCCGCATTAAGCTGGACGGACGAAGCAACCATCATTTCACTCTAGGGCGCAAGAGCATAAAGAAAAGAGAAAACAATTATGTGTGCGGCAGCTACCTAGGGCACCCTAGGGTAGGGGTCTCCACTACATATCCTTTTTTAAAGCGCCTCCACTACAAATCGGCTTCTCCCTCGTCCTCTTGAAGAAAACTGATGATGAGTGTGGCGGTAGGGTTTGTAGGAGTACTACGTCGTGTGGGGCCACGTCGTAGTAAACGGATTCAAGTCGACGCATGTGTGGGCCGCTTGGTTTTACGGGAACGAAGCATCATTTTGGGTTCGGGGACCAGTGGAGATATAGTACGTACAAAAAATTGTGGACGTAGGTTCGACCGAAAGGCAATGATGCATTGAACGCATGAGATTTTGAAACCAAATTATGAATAAATACGCACTATAGCATGTAAAGCTTTGAGTCATATATGCATGATGTAGATGTTCGTTTAGTTCTTATAGTTCATCTCATTCGAAATCAATTAGTTTTATAAAAATGTTAAGATTCATGGGGTTGTGCATTGTAAAGCATAAAGTAAAAAACAAATAATGGCAATTCATTTAGAAAAAAACAATTATGATACAGAAGATTCTAGAACAAAGGATAAGTGCTTGTGTTTTGAGGTTTGTGCATTATGCTTAAGTTCAACCATGGAGTCTTCTAAATTGTACATGTGGCAGATCTGGTGGAATGTTGATGATATCCAACAGCCAGTAGTGCTCGGATTCGCCATCTCTGCACTATCGGATTAGCTTCATCCAGCGACCATCTTTCAAAGTTATTGGCACACTATATAGTTCTTGTGCCATAGTTGCATGTTTTGGAAAAAAACTACTAGTGGGTTGTACTATCTATTTAGGAAAAGAAGATGTATACATGGAAGTTGTAGGGAAAGAGATGACATGGAGCATCTCAATTCCTATGAGTAGGGATTGGAAAGGAGATGTCATTTGGTTCACATCATAGGAACTTTTCTATTGAATCTAGAGATGACATGTATCTCAATTCCTATGAGGAGGGATTAGAAAAGATATGTAATTTGGTTCAGATCATAGGAACTTTTCTATTGAATATACGCTAATGTTTATTTTCCTTTGAAATTAAGGGAGTATAGGAATCCATTCATTTGAACCAGGTGGCTCTAAAGCTATAGAAATGATATCATGTTTATTTCCTTTGAAATGTGGAGTATATGAATCTATTCCTATGAACCAATTGGCTCTAAAGGAAAAAATCCTATAAAAATCATATCATATAGAGTTCCTATGATATTCCTCGACACCAAAGGATGGTTGAAATTGATGCGGGTGATACGATGATCTTATTTTGTAGACTCCTCCCCCATCTTTATAGTTACCTCTCGAAGATGAATGAAATGATATATGCAGGGTATTCTACATGTGCAATTTGGTACATGAAAACTCGGTAAAAGTTTGCGAGGTTCGAATTTTCAATAAAGCTATATGCACTACATTTCAGAACGGAGGGAGCATACGGCAGTTGCTAACACTCACATGGAAGATTTGTGTGTAGGAGGAGTGTCTGTTCTGTTAAATGACATGGCAAAACTGACACTGTCGGATGCCGATCTAACGGTTCTTACGGCGTTCGTCAGGAAAAGGCTTGTGGCAAATGTTTGTCGGATAATGATTTACGGACACATGCATTGCATTGATACGTGCCCCCCTCCCTCTCACGCACATGCACCCTCATGAGTCAAGACTCTCCCGAGTCCTCTCTCAGACTCGCACGTCGCACCCACCGTCTATCTGCAGGTAGACGTCACGCACATATGTGCTCTTCACACCCTATCCTCAGAACTTCTAAAAAACAAAAGACGTCGCGCACATTTTATTTTAGCTCACACGTCACACACTTATACTATTACTCTTGTGGCGAACGTTCTCTGGGCATAGTATATTGTACTCTCACGAAGAGAAGCGGTGCACACATGCACTAGTTCTCTCACACCCACTCACTGGTACATGTAGGAGTGCATTTTTTGAAGCTGGTACAACAAAATCACTCCACTATATATATAAGCAGGAGCCTTAGTGCTTGCTTTACTAGGGTTCCTCTCGTTCACTCTCTCATGCTCTCCAGATCTAAGCAAGACATAGGTGGCCACACTCTCTCTCAGCTCATGGCTGGTCACAAATCCGGCCGGACAACCTCGACCGGGGCAGGGGTGTAGGTGCATCGTTCACGCTATCGGCGGCGGCAAGGGAGGAGACCAACGGTTGCCCGCGCGTCACGATCGGCGGCCGTGCCGTTCTCTCCGAGAGAGCGCCAGCTCGGGAGTGCCTCCGACCCCTTCTTCCTCCCTGCGGTATTGTGGCCAAGATGCGGCCTCCTGACGCCGTCTTTGCCACATGCCGACGACCCTCTGGTATATATTCCTTCGAAACCTGCCTTGCTCTACTGCCCCAGCTCCCTTCGTGTGGATCTTTTTCTACTTCTGTCCGCTGTTCCAAAGCCACCTAGACTTTTCCTATTATTAGAGGTAAAGCTAGTTCATACAGTCAACTCTAAGAGTTGGTTCAAACAGGGAAGAAAGTGGGAAAGTTGTAGCATGAATCTAGGACTTGGTTCTAAGAGGAAACGGGGGAAAGTAGTAGATACTGGCTACCCAACCGGTATCTTGGTTGAAAAGACGAAGAAAGCATGGTGGATGGCGAAGGGTGGGGGAAGTGGACCTATCTATTGGTTGAAAAAGGAAAGAAAGTGACGGGTGTTGGGGGACAACGCAAATGAGAATGAGCAGGTCTAGATTTCCTGTGCTCATATAGGAAAATGTTGCCGAGGAGATAAAAAATAGGACAAATGCAGACATGTTGCCTGAGTGTTTGCCGCTCTCGGCAGCCACATCTGCCCCACCACTTTATGCCCCTGCTGTCCCTATGCCCATATCGCTACCATTAATGTAAAATCACATGAAGCATTAAGCAATGCCACCTAATGTCACTGTAAGTAATGGTCTAGTGTCGTCGATAAATTGAAGCAATGCCACCACCATTTTATGAAGTGCTTCCGTCTTGCTTTATTTCCCATGAATTGTGTTTTTGCAGTTACACTTAACTCTCACACTGCTAACATTGCTTCATCCCAGTGGAACTGCACAAATTTGATTGCACATTTACTGACCATGTGCTACTCTCATGACAGTAATACTAATGCTATTGTTCTGCATGTTAATCTAGTGGCATTGTTGATGTGATGGGATGCTACTTACTTAAGGACTCTTCATACTATCAATCTAGTGCCAATTATAACACAATAGATGTTGCTGTTAATCATACGCCACTACAAATATCTGTCACTGTTTAAATAACTGTATTTCGTATTTGCGCAAACAGGGATGTATGTCTCCATATCGTTTTGGGATGTATGTCTCCGTATCGTTTCTATCCGCGCAATCAAAAGCACACGCCTCAGTTTTAGTACAACTGCACAAAATGAGATGGCTATCCCTCGTTACTGTCGTCTAACCTCCAGTCTTCAAGGTATTCCTACATTGGTAGTAACTAAGGTAGAATGACCAATGCAATCTAAAAGAAGCTGATTCATACGTTTTACTTCCTGATTGCAGTGCAGGGACGAGCAAAAACAACTGCATCCTAGTCCGGAATGCACTTTCTACCAGTTCATCCACAGACCGAGGACTAGCTGGCACGGCTGCACGGCGGTTTTTTGGACAGGTGCACGGACAAGAGGTATTGTGGTATGCTTATTTCTACAAATAGCGGTGCTTAAATTTAGTGGAATGCACAAGAATTTCACCTGGTCAGTACACTGTATGGTTTAGTTCAGCATTCCAGCTGAGACCACAATTATAATTGGTTATTCTGGAATGAGAGAACCTAACCCTGGATGGTGGAAATAAGAAAAAACCAGAGTGAACTCCAGGAAATTTAAGCCTGCCAGGAGGCCTTTCCTCAGAGAAGCCTTGCTTGTTTTTTCCTGATTTGTAAACCTTCTCACAACTTTGTCTTTTGCTGTGAACTAGTATATGTTTGTTATGTTCTATAAATCATTGAGATGTATAAAATTGCTTAAATTATGCTTTTCAAGTTTTTTATGAAGACGAGTTTAATGTGAGTGTTCCACATGAGCGCTGGACTAGCGTGTGAACGTTTGGAATTTACATTGTGGCCTCAGTTAACTGCATGAACCACTGTAACAAGATACATAGTTGCTTATATGTCAGACAGCAGATTGTTGATTGTTAGCTGGTCGATAGCCTAGTGTTGAAGCGAGCTGAGCCAATGTGCCGTGTTTTGCACAACTGCTTACAAGTGGGGTAGCACCGACAGTGTTTACAAGTACTTATGTATACGTCAGCGCACAGTTCTCAAACGAGTGCTCTATTTCATCAAAACACGCACTGCTCGTATGATAAACCGTGACAACTTATGTCTTACCATGCCATATTCATGAAAAAACTAGTGAGGACGCATCTGTTTCGGCAACAATTATGATGGTTCTCACGTGATTCACGGGCACACAAAAGTAGTAGCAGTTTCCATAGACGGATTCAAACAGAGTACTAGCCCCAGAGGGGTCGATAACAGGCAAGGTTCGGATAATTAGACACAATCCAAACTACTATTAAACACTAGCTTGGGCAACTATTTCATGCCTTGATCTAATTTGGGCTGGACACAAGACGGACCTTGCCATGAACATCATCGAGGATGTCCCGCAGCAGCTCAATCCTATGAACCTTCATGAAGACAACCTTGTGGCCTTGCCACTGATAAACTTGTTTGTGGAGTCATGCCACGTCATCTTCCTGCGTAAGCTTGACAAGAATAGTATGCCTCACAAACGAAGGAGTAGCTTTGAACTTCTTGTGCTTCAGTACACCCTGGACAACACGCCTGATAACAGTGAGGCTGGAATACAACTCTTCATTGGTATAACCGCAAATGGCTTCCAGGATCCAACAGCCTAAGAACTTTGTTTTCCCAGTGCGTATATTCAGGTCATCCGCCTCATAGCGAGTGACATGTACAACCACACAATCCTTGTCTGCATCGGGGTTCTAATTGAAACAGAAACAAATTCTGAAATACTTTTCAGTATAAGAAATACAAGTTATTTAAACCACTATGTATAGCATGGCATCGAAGATAATAAAATTTTGCATTATTAATCACCACATACTTAGATGAAAAACCACAATCGAGATCG
>NC_041381.1:389616237-389622430 GCF_002162155.2 Triticum dicoccoides
TCCTCGAAGGGGGAAAACTGCTCCTGCAGTGCCATGGGGGATGTAACCTCAAACGGGGCGTTGACCATCTCAGTAGTGGCCGTGAGCGTATCTGGGGTTGGCTCGGTGGCTGCCTCCATCTTCTTGGAGCTCTCTGTCTCGTGGGGATCAACCTCCCGCGTCTACTCCAATATCGACAGATCTTTGCCTGATTCTCCTTGGTCCATCATGAAACTGACGAATACAAGGAGACCACTGAAAGGAAAACACAATCGCAATGACAATGAAACAAAAAAGAGAGTGAGGATCGGTTACTGCTTTGCAAAAGTTTTTTTCTCTGAATGAAAATATACCAACATCATGGATCCGCTTACCTTCCCTTCGTTGGGAGAGAAGAACAGTGGCAGATGCGAGTGTTGCCTTTCTTGAAGACGATGAGGGAGAAGGGGATTCAGCAAAGAGTGAAATGATGGTTGCTTCATCCGTCAAACTTAGACTGTGGGGGGGGGGTGATACGACGGCTCGTTACTGCCGCGCTACGACCGGGGTGACTCTCCGCCTGCATACTGCCTTCTAATTTGGTGGATGGCATTTGGGCCCGCGCGCTGCATGGCCTGCATGTCGGTGAAGAAAAGTATATCATCATTCAGTAGAGGGAGACGTTTCAATGACCCAGGAGGAGCCAGAAGTGGTAGAGTGTCTCCACTGTACTAGTAGTAATTGTTTTTCTGTGTAGCTGTAGAGTGTCTCCACTGTACTAGTAGTAATTGTTTCTCTGGGTCCAAGACAAAACAGCCCATCCACACTAGTAAATAGTAAAATCAATTCAAAAGCCCTATATTTACTGAATGAGAGGCGCTACCCACACCCAGCACACCGCCCCCCAAAAAAACCTGGGTGCTCTTCTTCCTCCTCGCTCCCACCCACCTCACGTCAGCTCGCTCCACTCGTACCCCCAAATTCCTCACCTCACTCCTACAGAAAACACCAGCTCCCCTTCTTCCTCACTACTACAGAAAAAAACTCAGCTCCCCTTCTGCTTCACTTGCACTACAACTAGGCTCGTCATTCGTTACACTGCTCAAATCCGTGAGCGCGATGCGACGCCCTCAAGGAAAATGGACTCGGCTGACCCCAGCGCCAAGAAGATGAGGCTCCCGCCAGCGGCGACGCCTGTGGTAGATCTCGCACCTGGCAGCGTGCGGAGAAGCGATGACCCCGCCCCCACCGGATCCCAGGAACCCGTAGAATCTCGGGTGGACCTCATCAGCGATCTCCCGGACGCCGTCCTTGGGGAGATCATCTCGCTTCTCCCCACCAAGGATTGCTGCTGCACCCAAGTCCTCTCAATTCGGTGGCGCCCTCTATGGCACGCCGTGCCCCTTAATCTCGACTGTCGTCAGCTATCTCTCTTCAATGATTTTGAAATCCCCAGAGCCATCATCTCCTCCCTCCAGGGCTCCGTTCAAAGCCTCTGCATCCTGTCATGCTACCTGAGCAAGCATACCATGCCCTGCATGGTGGACACCTGGCTGAAATCCCCTGAATTCACAGAACTACAGCTGCTTGAGTTCTACTATTCCCCTGGAAATCGCATACCACATACCAAACGCCATGAACTTGTGCCCTCAGCACCGATGTCCATCTCGCGGTTTCCCTCCTCTTTCCACACCGCCACCTTTGCGCTGTGCTACCTACCAGACAATCTGGTACTAAACCTTTGACTCCCATTTCTCAAGAAACTTTCACTTGTGCGGGTTCGTATATCGGAGGCCTCATTGCACAGCATCATCCACTCTAGTTGCCCTGCCCTGGAGTGCTTGGTGCTTGTTTTCACAATTAGAATTGGTTGTCTCGAAATAAAGTCGCCTAACCTTGTAAGAATTGGAATTTCTTTTGACGGAAGCCAGCTCATCATCCAAGATGCCCCTTCATTTCAAAGGTTGATCCTTGATTCTAGTTATTCACCGTTGCAAATAACCGTCCTCTCTGCGCCTAAACTGGAGACCTTGGGTGTAATACATGATCTCTGTGCTCATTTCAATATGGTGTTTGGCTCCATAGTTCTTCAGGTACTTAATATTATCATCTACACTTGTAACCATAAGTTGCATTTTAAATTTCTGCCCATAAGTTATATATCATCTTGGAGTACACATTTTGTACTAATATTATGTTCTATGCTCAATGAAGAGTTTCTCCATGGATGGTCTATCAATGGTGCTGGATTCTATCAAGATCTTATATATCCAAATGATTAGTTTTTATCTGAACAAGATTATTGGCCTGTTGCAATGCTTTCCATGTCTGGAGAAGTTGTATATAAAGGTGACAATTTCAGGCACATTGGAAGCTCGCATATAGTGTACTAGAACTAACCGTTCAGCTGTTGCTCTTTCGACACTCTTTTTTAGACCTTAACTATTTTCAATCTTCATGTCTATTTAGGCAATAGGACGGGGTAAGAAAGTTATACCAATCGATGGATTCGTAAGCATCGGGATTTTCTCACTTCTCATGAGATTCGATTGAAGACAATAACGCTAGAACAATATGTAGCCAACCGTGCAAACACTAGATTTGTCACATTCTTCCTCCTGAATGTGAGGTTACTATTGTCCATCAGGCTTAAGTATATCAGCAGCATGGTTTTGACAGATGGGTATTTCGAAGAACAAAAAAAGGAGTTTCAGGTGGGCAAAAGAGCATCTAAACGTGTCGGGCTTCTATTTACAACATATTGTGGTCATAATCTAGTAAATTTTACGACCCAGGATGTTCATTCTATGGACCTGACCGATCCATTTGACTGTGACTGCCGAAAACAGTATTGGAGTTAGATATTGTTGCCCTTTTCAACCTGGGTTTTTTTTGTAAACCTAATGAACAATTAACCCTCGTGCTTTTGTACAGTTTGTAAGCTGGAGTTAGATGTTCCTGCCCTTTTCAACTCGGCTGTGACTGTCATATTTTCTTTAAAACAAGGCATGACTTGCCATTCATTTAATTTAGAGTGGAATATTGTAACAAATCCCAACCAAGGGAAATAACATCACTCTCGCTGGCTGCTTGAGCTCACTGTGCATTACAGGAGCCAAGTGATTAGCCCCCACCAGCACCCACAACCTTATTTCGAACTAGCACATCAAATGGGCTATAAATTTTCATAGGAAAGGCTGCATGACCGTGACAGATTTGGATTCTAACATTTGGGACCCACGAGGAAATAGCCTAGCCAGTCAACAAACGATTCTGCCTACCAGCCATTGGATTGACATCCAACATCTGTCGTGTATCTTCTATCTCTTGTCTTCTTCCTCCAGCCGCCCAAATCGAACCACCACATCACCTCCGCCTGCTCCCGCATCCCATGGTTGGCTGCGCCTCCGCCGCCCTACCGTACATATCCTCCAACATTGGCCAGTCCCTCCCTCTATTCCCCCACACATCCTGTTATTCTCCAGCGATGTCAGCCCCAACACGCACCCGCACCCGAACCAGTCAACTCTCGTACTCCCCTCCGCCTACGACTGGACCGGGCATCTTCCACGGCTCTTGTTCGTTCCGTCCGAGGCCTCGCCGTCGTCCTTCGCCTTGCGGCGTTGGTTCGCTCGTCGTGCGTGGTGTGCCGCCCTCTTGCGTTGTCAACGTCATCAACAACCGAGAGGAACAAGGAGATGACTGTACATGGAGAGGATGACAGTAGGGACCCACCAGCATCATGGCAGTACACAAGCAAGTGCCTCTATATTACAAGCCCAAAAATATGGTTCCTCCTAATGGTTGGACATCTGGGGCTCACGCCATTGTCAACATAGTCAATAAACGAGAGAATTACACTACAAGCGGCTGACACCAGGGAACCAGCAGGTTGCGCAGTTTTTTTTTGAGGAACAAGCAGTTCTTATTTATACTAGTTTTAGCGACGGATCAGGGTAACAACGGGGCTGTTCGGGGGCCAATGGCCCGTCTAGCCAGGGTTTTATTTATGTTTACCACATCATGAGCCCAGTTGTGTTTTTTTTCTTGCTGAAAATGGCTAGCCCAGTTCTATTTTTTTTAAGAAATACCCAAACAAGGCCTACTTGCTTTATCGGCCCTGCTGGGCTGCAAATCTTTCAAGACGAGGAGAGTTTCATTCAGTTTGCCCAGAAATGGGTTGTACATTTTTAAAACACATCAAACCGGGAATTAGTTTCAATTTTTTCATTACAAGATTTTAAATTCTATTGATTTTTATGCGTGGACAATTATTTGGATTTTATATATATATAAATTATTTTTTAAAATAGTTTGAATGTGAATCGATATTTCTGGATTAAAAATAGTTGACTGCACCAAAATATGCAAAATTTCGTATACTTTTTAACCGTGGCCACAATATGGGGTGTAATGCTAACAAAAAGAAGATTGGCTCCAAAAAAATTCTTAAGAATTAGCAAATGGGTTGTACATTATTAGAAATAATGGCAGATGGGTTGTCTGCTATTTTCCACAGATTTGAGGCTGACTTGTGCGCCTACTACAGGTTGACGCGTATGCTTTCATAAAAAAAAGGTTGACGCACACGCAACGCCCTGTCAACTTAGTCAACACACGGGAGCAGTGACTGTTGGATGTCCATTCAACGGCTGTCGTGCTTCTTCAAACTTTGCTCTTCATGCTCCAGCCGCTCAAACAAGCGCCGGCGGGACCGCCTGCTCCCTCCTCTCCGCGGCCGACTGTGCTGCCGGGCAGGCCTCACCGCCCCACCATACTCCCATCGCTGGCCTAGCCATCCCTCTACTGACCCACACCTGCTGTTATTCTCTGGTGACGGCAGACGAACCAGTAAACCCTCATACAGTCGTACTCCTCTCCGCGTGGGCATCCACTGCCCCGTCTTCCCCGGCTCCGCGTCATCCCCTTCCTAGGCCTCACCATCGTCCACCGCCGTGGTGCTCTCGGCGCGGCGTGGTCAATGTGGTCAACGACCGACTTCCATCGGAAGAGTACTGTATGTGGAGAGGCTGACAGCTGGGTCCACGGCGGCCGCAAGGAAGTGCCTCCTTATTACGCGTAAAATAATTATTCCTCCACCTGACAGCAAGGACCCACCGGACGGGCCACCTTATTTTGCGAAAAAATGTTTCCCCCTGACTGCTGGGACCCACCAACTACATCTTCGCACGCAAGGAAGTGCGTCCGGGCAAAAAAAACGATTCGCCCCCCTGACTGCTGGGACCCACCAGCTACATCTTCGCACGCAAGGAAGTGCCTGACAGTCGGAACCCACCTGGTCGAAGCGTACGTAGCATTGTCATTCTGGTCCCGAACGTGTACGTACATACTGGTGGATGTAGAGGCGCGCACGTGTCGTAGTAGAGGCGCGCACGTGTCGTAGTAGAGGTGCGCACGTAGCATGTACACGTATGTACAACGGCTAGGGTGCAAGAAAGAAAATACGACCACGTACGTACATACGGGCGGGGTCTCGAACGCCTACTCGCGCATACATACGGCCAGGGCTCGTGTACATGGCTGGGTCGGAACGAAGAAACAACGTCATCGTCGTGTTCATGGGGAGCCAACTGGCTGGATCAGAACGGAATGCGTCGTCGTGTTCATCGGGAGGGCTTGGACAGAACAGGCGATGGAAACGAGGCCTAGCGTACCGCAGAACGGAGGAAACGACCTTGTGTTCGACCGGCCACATTCGAAACGGGATCATGTTCATCGGGAGGGGTCTGGCATACCACAAAATGGAGGAAAGGGACCTCCTACGGTCGAAACAAGGGTCCTGTTGATCGGGAGGGGTGTGGCGTACTGCAAAACGGACGAAACGGACTTGTGTTGGAGCGCTACGATCGAAACGGGGATCCTGTTCATCGGGAGGGGTGCGGCGTACCGCAAAACGGGACTCCACGGGATACTGTTCATCTTCACCGTCGACCTCCTTCAGCCTCCACGGGCTACTGTTCATCCACCTTCGACCTCCTCCAGCCTCCACCTTGCAACTGTTCATCCACATGCTCCTGTTCATCCAGCCTTCACCGCGCGCTACTCCACCGGCTACTGTTCAACCACCCCTCTCCACGGGCTCCTGTTCAACCACCCCTCCACAGGCTACTGTTCATCCACCCCTCCACCATTTACTGTTCATCCAGCCCTCCACGGGGTTGTCCTGTTCATCCAGCCCCAACCGGCTCGATCGATCGGGGTCCTGTTCATCCAG
>NC_041381.1:389622682-389648369 GCF_002162155.2 Triticum dicoccoides
AAGAGGCAGCATCGATCGACTTCAGTTAGCAGCAGTAGCAAAGGAATCGCTCGATTGGGTTCAGTTAACAGCCATCGATCGATCGCTCGGGTTCAGTAACGCGTGGCCTGCAGTGCAATCGCTCGGGTTCAGTTAGAGCCCAACGCCTCGCTCGGGTTCAGTTAGAGCCAACGCCTCGCACACACGCGCGTACGTGTACGAGAGAAACGCGCATCGCTCGGCCCCCGACCACCCACCGTAACCGAGAACTCCTTGAAATTTTCCTCGCCCTCGCTTCTACCACGGTTTTTTTCCGTCATGGATGACCCAAAGAATGTCATGCAGCTGCGTCTCCGGCCCGCCCAAGATGAAAAGCCCATTTTCTGTCATGATTTTTTGTCATAGAAGTAGGAGCCCACCACATCTATGATGATACCGGGTTTTGTCACAGTTATCGTCATAGAAGTGTCATATGTATGAGAGAAAAAGTTTTGTTCGGCCCAAAATGTCACGGATGTGTCTTTTTTTTGTAGTGGATACCACTGGCTGAGTTCATTGTTCGAAGGAAGATCAACCCCTATGTGAATCCCCATGCCAACTTCAGAGGGAATGATCTGTTTTGGACCAAGCAGCAGAACCTTATCTATCTGGATGTGATCAAGGCCAAGCAGAACATCTACGTGGACGTGCACTAGATCGACATGAATAACATGAGTCAGGATAAGCACCGTGACTACTTTGGTGAGGCCTTGGACCCGGTGGAGCAGTTTGGCATTGAGCACATGCTTACCTTTCACCTGGACTTTGACCCAGAGATTGTGGCTCAGTTCTTTGCTTCGGTCCATTTCCAGTCTGATGAGGCAAGGACCATGATATGGATGACCAATGGGCAACAGTTGACTGCTACATGGAAGGACTTCATGGAGTTGATGCAGGTTCTAGATGCGGGGCTTGACTCGCCCGTTGGGGTTCGCCCTCATGCCAACCCTGAGTCAACCAACAAGAACAAGCTCCAGCCCCTCCTTGTTGAGAAGATGCTTCCTAGCAAGAAGGTGTGGGTGTTGAACTCCTTCCTCGACATCATGCATCGGCTCTTCTGCAACTCCCTCTTTCCGCGCATCGATGACAAGGACAAGGTGCATGCCTATCTTGTGGATATGATGCTTATTTGTGAGGAGGCGCGTCATGCTCAGACACAACCACTTGATGTCTCACATATCATGTGGTGCGAGCTTCAGTTTGCGGTGTTCAACCATAAGGTCCCCATCTATGGGCCTTACCTGTTCCTCTTGATCTCCAAGACTTGGGAGAAGCTCTATCCCGATGATGAGTTTGTTGCCCCCGGCTGGATTCGTCATGAGCCCATCAAGCTCCGCATCAAGAGCCAATGGGCTAACACCACCACCAGTGCTGAGGCCGAGGCTGCCAAGATGGTTGTGGATGAGGATGAGATCGAGGAGGAGGAAGCGGATGAGGACAGTTCTGATGGATACATTCCTCCCTCTACTGAGCCCTCTTGGGCTAAGAAGCTGAAGAGGAAGATGAAGGCTCTGTTCTGCATGTAGACCCAGGGGCAGTATAGGGCCCATGTTGCCTCCAAGGAGAGTCGCCAACGCGATAAGAATATGTTGAAGCTCTTTGGTGAGAATGTGACCAGTGGCTCAAAGGACATCATCACTCCGGAGGCTGCTTGGATAGCCAAGCAGGAGTATCAGTGGACGGAGTCCGAGGAGGAGCCTATTCCCGCTGTCGAGACCGACGACGAGTCGTTTTCAGCCTGAGCTACCACCTGTGTCATAGGTGTCCTCTCTACCTTTTTGGTGTCTCGATGCCGACGGGGGAGAGAGTGTAGGATTTGCGCGTCTTGTGTCGTGTGTTTAGCTTTGTCGCTTTGCTTTCGGTCTGTTGAACCTTGTTTGCTTTGATTTGATTTGTGCTCATAAGACCAAGTTATCTATCATATGGTGTAAGACATATGCACTCTAGCGTATCTTATTGTCTTCGTTACTTAGTAGTTCATGAGCCTGTGCTATCCTGTGCCCTTATCTTTATGCTCATATTCATCATCTTGCCTACTTGCTCAGTGTTAGTTATATTGTTGCAAGAGATGCCTTGTCTATAAAATATAGGGGGGGTGTTGATCCTAGTATGTGCGTCGTGCAGTCCAAAGCACTTCTCCAGAGTGCACACATCTAGGGGGAGCCCGTTTATATTTTATAGATGATGAGTCTGCCGTTGATTCATTTTATATCCCTATGCGCAAATCTCGTATTGTCATCAATCCACCAAAAAGGGGAAGATTGTAAGGGCATATTTATCCCTTAGTAGTTTTGGTGATTGATGACAATGCTTTTGCGGACTAATCGTGTGCTTTGAGCGTTTCAGATATATCATGTCTAAACACAAGACGATTTGGTGCCCCTCGAAGACTATTGAAGACGACATTTCTTTATGTTTCTTTTCGATGGATTTGAGTCGTAGGAAAGCCGTACTATTAAGAGGGGGTCCGCGTTGGAAAGGTTTGGGTGGAATCTCACTTACACGTCTGTTCTTTTTGCACCACCTTTCCCTTGGCTCTTTGTAGCATCCTCCGTCTTTCCGTGTGTAGGCAAAATGAAGGACTCCTAATGTTGTTGTACTGAGGCCGACGGTAGTATTGCTCCACACAGTGGTACTACCACATGACCTTGCGATAGTACCGACATCCTGCATGGTACTACCGTGAGTGCTCATGGTAGTACCGTGGCCTCAGTACAGGCGCTGCTGCCCGAGCGGTAGTAGGAGCGGATGTAATTTTTTACATCCGCACCCTACATGGTAGTACCGCGCCTTGGGTGTGGTAGTACCGTGAGCTCTGGCCAGGCAAAACAACATGAGCGGAAGTAGGGGCGAATGTAATTTTTTACATCCGCGCCCTACACGGTAGTACCGTGCCAGGCTTGCGGTAGTACCGTATTGGATTTTTGCATGGACCTAAACTCAGCGGAAGTAGTCATGGATGTAATTATTTATGTCCGTACTTTCTCGGCCTTGACTATCCCTGCCTTGCGGTAGTACTACAAGGGGACGCGGTAGTACCGCGCCAGCGGTTTTACCGCTTCCTGTCTTAGCACATCAGGTCTAGTCCCGGCCCTGCCGTGCCAGCGGTAGTACCGCGGTCCGTCGCGGTAGTACCGCAGGCCCGTGTGGTAGTACCGCTTGTTTGACATGGTAGTACCGCGTGTCGCGGGCTGAGTTGGTGGATAATAGTTGGATTTGTTCTTCCACTATAAAAGGGTGTCTTCTTCTCCGAGTTGACTATATCTTCCATCTCCAAACTCCATTGATGCTCTAAACTCCATTTTAGCCCGATCTCTCTCCCTAACCAATCAAACTTGTTGATTCTCTAGGGATTGGTTGAGAAGGCCTCGATCTACACTTCCACCAAGATAAATTTGATTCCCCTCACTAATCCCTTGCGGATCTTATTACTCTTGGGTGTTTGAGCACCCTAGACGGTTGAGGTTACCGTGGCGCCATAGTCCATTGTGGTGAAGCTCCGTGGTGTCGTTCGGAACCTCCAATTAAGTTTTGAAGATTGCCCCAACCTTGTTTGCAAAGGTTCGATCGCCGCCTTCAAGGGCACCAATAGTGGAATCACGACATCTCGCATTGTGTGAGGGCGTGAGGAGAATATGGTGTCCCTAGTGGCTTCTTGAGGAGCATTGTGCCTCCACACTGCTCCAACGGAGACGTACTTCCCTTCAAAGGGAAGGAACTTCGGTAACACATCCTCGTCTCTATCGGTTCCACTCTTGGTTATCTCCTACCTTTACTTATGCAAGTTATATTGTGTTATATCACTTACTTGCTTGTGTGCCTATTATTGTTGCATCATATAGGTTGCTCACCTAGTTGCATATCTAGACAACCTAATTTGATTCAAAGTTTAATTTGGTACAGAAAAACTAAAAATTGTTAGTTGCCTATTCACCCCCCTCTAGTCAACTATATCGATCCTTTCACTATCTTTTTTCCTTTTTCTCATGCTTATTATTATGAGCAGGGGGCAATTTCGTCCAGCTACAGAAAACTGACATCACTCCATGCATCTTTTAACGGTGTAGGCTAACAGAACTAACGGAAGTGTTAGAAAGGGAACAAAATTTACACTTGGGTTTTAGATAAGCAAGAAAAAATACAGTGTTAAATAAGAAAACAACATTCAAGAGAGTGTTATATAAGGAATTTTCTCTTGATAATGCAAATGTTCATGGCTAAAGCAAAGATGGAAATTTGGCAAGACTATGAGCTTCTAAATTTGAAGCTCGACCTTCAAAGACGACCGAACAAAAGTCAAACGAAATATACCTAGAAATAAACTCTTCATGATGGAAATGTAATTTTTTAGGCAAATGATGGTTTTGTTAGATAAAAAAAGGCGTTTTTTTAGGGGGAACACATGCCCCAGCCCGACGCGCTTGAGGTCGGCCCACGTCTCGGGGGCAGGCCATGAGCCCGTGAAACGCCCGTATCGGCCAGTCTCTCGCTCTCCTTCTCTCTCCTCCATTCCACCGCACCGTGTGGGCGTGTACACACACTGACACACGAGACAGCCGCATCCCCTCACTCCACCACCTCACCTGCTGCTGCAGCTCGCCAACCCTAATCCCCCCAGCTCGGCGCACTAGCGCTCGCCCCACCCCACCCCACTGCACCGCGCTCGCGGCCGGCGGCAAGCGGGGCGGACTCGCGCACGCCGTCTCTCAGCTCCCGCCCCCGGCGGCGCGGCAACCAGGCGGATGGCCCGGCGTTGAGGGGAAAGCCGGATCGGCACGCTTCAGATCCAGCGACGCCGAAGGGAACCGAGGTGAGGCGCTCGCTAGAGTGTTTAGAACGAGGTCCTCTCGGTGTAGTTTAATGCCGCACAGCAAATCTGCGCATGGCATTTACTTAGCATTTTTTTTCTTTGCTGGAATAAGGGAGTAGAGGTAGGGGGAGTAAATTTTCTTGCTCTAAATCTGTGAAGTGATTAAATGCTGTCGAATTAGTGCTGTTCCCAGTAATGCCCATGCTGGCCTGGAAGGTTTGTTACTTGTTGATACAGACGCTCCACAGTCGAGTTCCTCGTGGAACAGCTGACCAGTATAGCAGAGAGCTAGACAGCTAATGGTGTAAGTATCTTCACGCAGCGATGGATGCGTGGGATTCGTGGAGCTAGACAGCTAGCTGTACTCATGCTGGTCGGTTCTTCTAATTCAACTGCAAACAAATGTTTCCATATTGTGTAGCTCAAGCAAATGGTGTGCTGTCGTCTGCTTATCATTCTTTGTGTTGCTGGATCCTCAGAGGTTCCTTGTGCAATCGGCAGTCCTGCATGGAGATGTTCTTGGAATTTCGTAACAACAGACTATTGATATATATTTTTAAGATTGATCCCGTGCAAGGATAACATAATGCTATCTATATAATGCAAATGGTTTGTTTCTATTAGGTATTGAGATTGAAGGTTGTTTCCTCATACCTTTTTCAATTCTTTGTCAAGTAAGTTGGAGTTTCATGGATAGGCAGCATAGTTTGACTTCTAGTAATGTCCCTTTGCTTGTAGAGTTACCTCATTATATCTCAAAGAAGCTTGCATCTGTGGTTCATATACAAGGAATAAAACTTACCCTTTTTGTGCAAGGAAGCACTATTTTTACTCTGTGGTTTGTCAATTCTCTGTGAAACCACAACCATGTACTCCATAACTACCCTCTGTTGTTAGGATGATACATGTAGTCAGAGTGTAGTGGACCAGAATGTTCTCTGTAGAAAATCAATTGCCGTGGGCAGTATAATTGCATAAGAACTTCCTACTCAGTTCCCTGCATACTTTTAGTTTTGTCAATTGGAATCATACCTGAAAATTAGATGGAAATGTTTATTTATCTTAATAACATATTAGAAATAGGTAACTTTATGCACCCACGCTTGTGCAGTTAGGAAATATTTTTCAGTGAATTGATCTTTATGTTGCATGTGACTAAAATTTCAATCTTTCATTTTGCAGGGTTTTTATCCTGTTTATTTTGTGCGGGTGCTACTGCCTCCAATGATCCTGCGAGTTCCACTCTTAAACTTGTCCTGTGACTGAGGACCTTGTGTGCACAGTCTCATGCGTGCATTGACATCTTCAGGTTGAAAATGGAGCGGGGTTCCGGTTCTTGTTTTCAAGGTGAGCCATTTTCCCCTGCACAGAAGTTTTTCATGCATATAATTAGACAGTACTCCCTCCGTTCTTATATTTTGGGACGGAGGGAGTATACTTGATTTTGTTAAAACTTAAGGTTTCTCATAAGCCGGCAGAAACTGAAGGGGGCAGGGGGATCTCACATATGATTTTAGAAGACTGTTTGAACCTCTAGTTCTTAATATATGGAAGCTTCTTAAGGGTACATTCACTTCTGCTGCATACAAATGTATAATCTAGACCGTCACCATGTTGTTATTAAGTCCCACCATCAATATGAGATGGTACAACCATTGATAATGTATGTTCAAAATACTTACATGGGAGCATTACTTCCCATGTGAAAATAAATAAATTAATATTGGTTTGACTTTCCTCGACAACACACACACAGACACACTGTATGGGTCTATAATGTTATGTTCTACTCCCTCCGTTCCTAAATATAAGTCTTTGTAGGGATTCCATTAGATGGACTACATACGGAGCAAAATAAATGAATCTAAACTTAAAATGCATCTATATACATCCGTATGTGGTTCATAGTGGAATCTCTACAAAGACTTACATTTAGGAACGGAGGGAGTACATTCTAAAAGTCCAAAATACATGATAGTCACAAGGTGATGACCATTCCCAGCCATTAGTCCAATACAAGTGCACTATGATACTAGAGATTGTAGGAAACTAGCTGAGGTTTTTAAAAGTATACTCACATTACTTCTTAGCTAGACGTCCATATGTAAAAGTGCTTTGTGTGTGATTTTTGTGACCACTGTCTTTGATGTGCTATGCTAAAAGTAAGATTTCATTGCAGGTGTACTGTGTCATTGGCTTGTATTGGTATTGATATGGCTCTGTGGCTGTCAGCATGTTCTGTCTCAGCAAACAACACTTGAACCAAAAGATAAATTTCTTCTGTCTGACCCACCTATTGGTCTCTTTGATCCGATAGAGATCTCACCATCTGTTCTCCCACACAATACCAACCCTGTTGAGCCACTGTCACCAATGTATCCGAACTACACATCCTATGATCCGGTTTTGACTGGAAAATGTCATGTAAACTTTTCCAAGCTCTCTTTTATGATGGACAAGACAGCGTCTGATTGTTCTGTACCTTTAGCACCACTAGTTGCCGATGTTATATGTTGTCCCCAAGTTAGTAGCTTAATGAATATATTCCAAGCTGCATATGGTGGTGGAAACAATACGCTTGTTCTCAATCAAGCTTCAGCAAATGCTTGTTTCTCTGACATCATGAGCATACTTGCAAGTAAAGGGGCAAACACCAACATCCCTGAGTTGTGTACTCTGAGGCCATCAAATCTTACTGATGCTTCTTGTCCCATGAAGGATATTAGCTCGTTTGAGAGAATGGTTAATGTAAGCAAACTCCTGGATGCATGCAGCAGTGTTGACCCACTGAAAGAGTGTTGTAGGCCAGTTTGCCAACCTGCAATAGTGGAGGCAGCGGTTCATATATCCTCAGGAGGGGCAAGCATGTTCGGAAGTTCTAGCATACCTGGGAGTGCGGCTGGGATTAATGCTGTTAGTGACTGTAAAGGGGTGGTTCACTCCTACTTGTCTATGAAACTTTCATCAGAAGTGGCGAACACTGCTTTCAGAGTATTATCTGGCTGCAAGGTGAACAAAGGTATACAACTTTTGGTACATGCTAATCCCTTGCTTGGGTTGCTGTGATACCAAGATTTCACGAAGTTCGTCATACTTCAATTATAAGTGCCTTTTTTTTTCTTACAATCTGACCCTCGTGTCATCACTGCTGTCAGTGTGTTATCAATACTAATGCATGGCATGAAGTGGAAATTCTGAGTCTTGTTCTGCATTATGCAGTCTGTCCGCTGGAGTTTGATGATCCTTCTTCAGTCGTTAAGGCATGTGGCAAGGCATCTACAAGGCCTTCATGCTGCGCAGCGTTGCAATCTTACATCGCAGCTAGACAGAAACAAATATTTGTCACAAACTTGCAAGCAATTAACTGTGCAACAATGTTCGGATCAATGCTACAGAAAGCTGGTGTGGGGAATGATATTTACGGGCTGTGTGATATTGACCTGAAAGATTTTAGCCTGCAAGGTATGTTATGAAGATATTAGTTCTCTTTAATATTTGCTTCATATCGGAATGGAAAATAATTGTCTATTTTCCATGGCACCATTTGTCAAATTGGAGCAGCTTTTGGGCAGCAAGGTTAGTTCCTTCAATCTACTTTATCTGGTTCATCATAGATCTGTACTCATGTGGTTCTGTGCTAAATTCAGTATTTCATTCTGTAGGTTGTCTACTTCGGAGCTTACCTACGGACATTGTATTTGACAACGTTACGGGCATTAGCTTTACGTGTGATTTGAGTGATAATATTGCAGCACCATGGCCGTCGTCATCGTCTCTCCAGTCTTTGTCGCAATGTGCTCCAGGTGAGAGGGTACTCACAAATATGTTTTGAAACGCATGCGGCACTAAGAAATAAGAGAACTTCCTTGCAACTGTGCATGTATTGACAATAACTTGTCTGTTTCGGTTTCAGAAATGTCATTGCCTGCATTACCGGTCGCGCCATTATCAGGAAGCTCAGGTACTTCAACAGTCTCTCGCTCGCCAGTACAACTATGGGTCCATTCGTTTGCTATTGTTTCCAAAGAGACCTTGCTAACAGATTGAAATAATATTTGTCACGACAGCAGGTATCTCCAGAACTGGAATTGGGATTCTGCTGCCTGTTGTGCTCCTCACCACGACCATCTCCATCTGAGAAAAGCACGCCATGTCCCGAGCGAGGAGCATCATAATTTTCCCCGCTGTGCAGGCCCTGCGTTGTAAATTATGTCGCATTGCATTCTTGTAAATGAGCCTTTCCCTTCTCTGTCCCATTTTGTCCAGCAGATAGCATTGTGATGTGCTAGAGAGGACCGTTGCACCTTTTGAGGCATTATCTCTGGAAGTAAAATCTCCTAGACTTTGGCTGGTCAAGTGGCATGGATTGCGATTTGCGACAGTGGATGACATGAACCGAATTGGTATGGTTGTCGATACTCAGGATCATGCAGTGCAGCAATCAGGTTTATGCCTCTAAATTTTCAGTGAGCACACTGAAGTACAACTAAAAACTGATAAAATTTGCTAAATACTCCCTCTGTTGGAAAAAGCTTGGCCCAAGCTTGTCCTTCAAATGGATGTATCTAGCACTAACTTGATGCTAGATACTGGATACATCCATTTGAAGGACAAACTTTTTCAGACGGAGTGTTACTCAAACAGTGTAGTGTGTCAATCTTAGACTGACGAGAAACATGGTGAGCCCAGAGCTTGCACTACCAAATACCACAAAACCGTCGTCGCTAGTCTTGAGAGTAATTGCAGATTGAAGAATTGACACATATTGTTGAATAAGTTACAATGGCCCGTTGATCGGCCAATATTCTTGTAAGATGAAGTTGCAACGCAATGGAGCACACATTCTTGTGAACCGTTGCACCTCATTCAGGGATACTTCTTCGAAGGATTGTTTACTGGAACTCATGGCGGTGTTGTTTGCTTCCTCTTTGCTTTAGCTGTATAAATAATTAAATATTCATCTATGAGTAAACGTACTGGGTACATGGATGTATTTTGTATGTAAGCTGACTATATTCATGTGTGAGTTTACAAAAGTGTGCCAAATTGGAAGAAAGCTATCTCTTTCATTCAAGTCAGTTTGGGCAGAGTATATGCCTTGTAGCATTTTTGCTTAGCAATGCTATCCACAAAGAAACAGAATGAAAAGTGAAGCGGCGTTTTGGTGCGTGAACAGTAAATCATAAAAAATCCAGAACAAATTCTGAAAAAATTTGTGATGCAAGATGCTCAGATGCGTGATACTCGTGCAAGATTCGTGAAGTTTGAACATTCGAGTAGCTCGTGGCAAAAAAAAAAAAAACAATCAGGTCTGTGAGAAACATTTGAAAACAACAATGTCCACGCCCAAATTTGACTTTTTTGCCGCGCGCTTCTCGAATGTCCAAGTTTTACATGAACTTCACGCACATGGACATCTTGATTGCAAAAGAATCAGATTTTTTTTTCTATTTTTAATCACTATACTGTTCACCAGGCTCATCTGAGCCCAGGCACCGAAGTGGATATTCGATGAAAAGATGACTAATATCCCAGAATCAAGAAGAACGTACATGTGCTCTGTTGGGGGTTGCTGAACCTTGATGCCAACCAGGCGCCACAGAAGACATGGCAGAACACCCATCCAACGAAACGGTGAAGGAAAATGGAAGACATATAGCAAATCTGCAGGCGACCCGCATACCCAAAAATTCAGATCTTTAACCTGTATCAAAATAAGAAATTTGAATAAAATATTCTGTCTAAAACATATTTTAAGATAGCCCATTCATCAAGCAGTTAGGTATGTGTATTGAAATGAATCAAGCAAAATTAGCATTGTTTTATATCACTCATTATGTATAAAGGTTTTTTCCCCTTGCATGAAGTATAATGTTTGCCGTAGTCAATCAAGCATGCCTAAAGGATGAAAAAACTTAAACCTATTGGATGCCAGACCGAAGACATGCGCTTCCAGCCACTCATTCCTCTGCAAACGTCGTTAAATTTGTACAAAAACAAAGTTCCCAGCTAAACCAGTTAAGGATGACAATTTTCATTTTTTTCCGACAAAGGCGCATTACTGACGAATTCATCATATATACACTTCGCTAGAAACAAAGTTCGCTACATTCATCATATATATTCAAAGGGTGAGTGTAGAATAGCTTATTCTACATCCCTAGTAACGCTATGTACAAAATCTAGTAAACACTATATAAAATGTAGTAATTCTGAAATATTATTTTTACTATCCAATTCTTGATTTACTACATTGTCAAAAAAATTACTATAGTTTATATTCTGAAATATTATAGGTCTTAGTTGGTACAATCCCCCTGAAATGCTTATTGTTGCGTTCCTTCCAAATGCTCCATGCTGCAAGTAAAAATAGCTCCATGAAGAGAGGTATGTTCCAGCTGTTCTTGGCTGAAGCAATGTTTTGTAATCATGATTGTCCCTGATTCCAGACAAGACCAAGGCTGAACCAACATTCAGTGCTAAAATGACACTCAAAGAACAGGTGCTCCAGAGTTTCCTCGATGTGAAGTCCACATAGAATACAGTCGTGGTCATTTCCAATATTGTAGTGTCTTTGTTTGAGCATATTTCGTGTGTTTAGGCGATCAGAGAAGAGTAACCAACCGAAGAACTTGATTTTCATGGTGGATTTAGATTTCCAGATCCAGCCAAAAGCCTCATGAGCACGTACTTCCCGGAAGTAGAATGTGTAGTATCTATGAGCCGTGAAAGTCTCCGTACCCCAAATATATGTCCACACACCTGGTTCATTGGAAAGAACAATCTCCATCGCGTCACACTGCAGTTGGCGAACTTCTGCATGTGCCTGTGCTGAGAGGGGAAGTTGAAACGCCTCTCGTAGCAACGTGATGGACAAGAAATCCCTAACTGATAAGTCTTTATTTATGGCGTAAGAAAGGGCTCGCAGGTATTTCTCAGCAAAAATGGTGTCAGTCCATAAGTCTTTCCAGAATAGTACATTGGTTCCATTTGCCACTTGGACGGTTGAGATTCATCTGTATATTGGCATCAGCTTTGCGACATCTCGCCACCAGAAAGATCCACAAGGATCAGATGCATGCGGGATTTGATTCGTGTAGTATGTGTCCCAAATAAGTTCAACCCATGGCACGTTCCAACTATTATACAATTTGTGCAGATATTTCAATAAGAGTGCATCTCCTTGAATTGTGAGATCAATCACTCCGAGCCCTCCACTTTCTTTGGGCCGACACACCATTTCCCAAGATGCTAGAGAGTTGCACTTGTCCCCTTGCTCAATTTTCTTGGTCCATAGGCACTTCCTTCGAATTTTATCCAGGAGCTCAATTATTTTGGTTGGCAATCGAAGGGTGCAGAGAGCAAAGATAATAAGCAAGGTGATCACTGAATTAAGCAAAGAGAGCTTTCCACCATAAGAGATCATGTTGAGAGTGGCCGTTAACCGTCGTTCTACGGAGCAAACTAGAGGCATGAGCTCTAGAACTATTGGGCGAGTGGTACCAAGGGGAAGCCCCAAGTAAGTGAAGGGCATCTTGCCAATGACACATCCGAAGATAGAAGCAATCTCCTCAGTCTTTGCAGTTTCACAATTGATTGGTATGAGCGTTGATTTGTGAAAGTTTATTTTCAACCCAATGGATGTGGCATAATTGGTCAGAATATCCTTGATGACAGTCGCTTGTTGTGTGCATGCAGGTAATACCAGGATTGTATCATCAGCATATTGAATCACCGACTACTCTTTTGATACGAGGATGGAAACGACAGATGAATTAGGTTACGTGCAAAAGCATCATTAATGGCAGCTTGGAGGAGGTCTGCCACCAGAACGAAAATGAGGGGGGAAAGAGGGCTCCCCTGTATGACCCCACACTTGCAATGAAATTGACGGCCAGGAGTTCCATTGAGGAGGACCGATGATTTGCCTGAAGAAAAGATGCACCGAATCCAGCTTAGCCATTTGTCATTGAATCCCATGTTTTTCATAATCTCAATCATAGCTTCATGCTCAATAGTGTCAAAGGCTTTGGCAAAGTCTAGCTTGAGGAGCATGATTTCTTTTTTACAAGATTGGCATTGATATATGTATCCGTATGCCCACGCAAGACAATCTTGGATAGTCCTTCCCTTCAGAAAACCATATTGGTTTCGATGCACGATCTTCAAAATAAAATTTTTGAAGCCTATTGGCCAAGATCTTTGTGACGACTTTGAGACAAAAATTTAACAATGTGATCAGTCTATAGTCATTAATAGTTTCAAGAGAGCCTACTTTTGGAATGAGAGTGATGAAGCCTTCATTAATGCTTTCCAAATTTAGCTCACCATTGTGGAATTGATTGCAGGTTATAAAAGTCTTCTTTAATAATTGGCCAGCATCTTTTTAAGAAAAGACCAGTAAAACCGTCTAGCCAAGGGCTCTCTCTGCAGGCATTTCTCTAATAACTTTGTCAATCTCATCATGGGTAAAAGGGAGGGTTAGGTCGTCAAGCCCTTCAAAATTTTCAATGATTCTAGCAAGATCAAACTTCATGTTGCATGGTTGTGAAGATCCCATCCTTTCTTTGAAAGTTTGAAATATGATGGATTCCTTACCCGCATGATATTCAACAGTTCTGCCGTCACTGATCGCCAAAGAAGCTATATTATTCCTTCTATATCGCTCCAAAGCCATGGCTTGAAAGAACTTTGATGGCTCATCTCTGAATTGGACCCATCTAATTGTACATATATTTTTCCAATAGAGTTGTTGATATCTTAGTAATCTCAGAATGTGAGTCTTGAGTATTCGACGAAAGTTGGCTTCAGGTACGGTCAGAGCACGTTTATTTTCCAATTCATCAATCTCACAAAGGGCTTTATTTGAGTTTTCAATGGCCACCAGTAACTTGGATATACCCTTGCTCCAATGTTTGAGGTCATGTCTTAGGGTTTTTTAGTTTGCGGCATAGAACAGTGGCAGTGTTCGCAGAGTTGACTAGTTTGGCCCAAGATGTCTCAACGATATTCATGAAGCCCGGGTGTTGAATCCAGAAGGACTCAAAGCAAAATAATTTGGATTTTGGAATGTTTGTTTCAATAGTAACAACATAGGGAATGTGGTCTGAGACATGTTTACCTAGCGGTTTGACCATGGTTTTAGGATATGAGAGAGTCCAGTTTGACCTTGTGAAGAACCAGTCAAGTTGTTCAAGTGGAGGGTATAATTGCATATTTCTCGAGGTGAATGAATGTCCTTTGATAGGTAGCTCAATTAAGCTTTGAGAGTGGATGAAATCATTAAAAGTATTCATGTCATTCATGCTTCCACCTGGCTTATTACGATTCTCTGGTGCACGAATAAAATTGAAATTTCCCATGAACAACCAATCTTCAGATGAAGGAATATCAAGTGCACACAAACATTAAATAAAATGCCCTCTCTGCTCTCCTTGGCACGGCCCATAAACATTGACCAACGTCCAGGTTTGCGCTGATTGTGTGGATCACAAACGTGTGACTAGAGCATAGTCTTTAGAGAATAAAACATTCGCAGAGAAAATCGCACTGTTCCAAATTGTAGCAATGCCACCAAAAGCTCCACGAGAAGGCACGAAGGTAAACTGATCAAACCGATGAGGACAACAAGATTTAATAAAGGGCAGATCAAAAGAAGGTTTTTTAGTTTCCTGCAAGCATACGACCGCACAACCACTAGAGGTAATAGCATTCGACAACGCTAATTGTTCGTCCCCAGAGTTTAAACCACGAACGTTCCAACATAAAACATTCCAATTCACCAAAAGAGGCATTTAAAGCAGAAAATAAATTTGTCCAGAGCAAGGCCTAGATCGAGGTTGAAGGTTCCTCCTCCTAAGAATCCAGGAGCGATTCTTCAGAGAGTTCTTCTGCAGGAATAGCACATAGCACAATTCCTATCTGTTGGATCACTCGGACCGGCGTTGGTGGTGGAATTTGATCTTCTGACGCTTCCCTGATTCTGAGAGCTGTCGGGACAGTCCTTGGCTTGACCTTGGAGACTTTCATCTTACTGCCAGACACCTGATGAACCTTGAAACCATCATACTTATTTGATCGAGCACTCCTACGCAGAGCAACAGAGCATTCAGGCGCAACTGCCTTTCCTTTGCGAGAAATAGATGAAGAGGTCCCTCCTATGTCAGATGATGGCGGTGTAGGGAATTGGTCACCCTGCAGCTCCTCAAGAGCAGAACCGACAGGCAGAGCAACTTGATCACCCTGCAACTCCTCAAGAATAGAATGGACAGGCAAAGCAACTTTAGGGTCCTGAGTAGGAACAAATTCCTCATCAACATCATCATTGCAACCCCTCTGAGTAGCAGATAACTCCACGGCTAGTCGAATTCATGGGTTCTGTCCATATCAACAACAGTCCTGGGGAGTTTTGTTTTATTAATAAATTTTGATTTGATTTCGAGCATGGAGCTGGGCATCCTGAATACCAGCCACTTTCTCGTGAGTGACAAGTAAATAAACATTCATCATGAGAATAACCACCTAGCATGGAAGATACTGACAACCCCTAGTTGCTACATGAGCGATTCAGGCATACAAAATAGATTATCATTTGAAGGTTTAGAGTTGGTCACAGGCAAATTTACTTGAAACTGTAGGTAAATACCGCATATAGGTAGGTATGTGATACTTCCATTTTCCATCATGTTTTCCTACTGTTATTTATAATGTTTTTATGTATAATAATGCTTTTGGGAGTAATTCCAACGCCTTTTCTCTCATAAATTGCATGCTTTACTCAAAGAGGGAGAATACCAGCAGCTGGAATTCTGGACCTGAAAAAGCATGTCAGAGCTACCTATTCTACACAACTCCAAATAAGATGAAACTTCACGGTGATTTTTATGGATTATTTAAGAATTATTGGAGCAAATAACTACTAGAGGGGTCCCACCAGGTGGGCACAACTCACCTAGGCGCGCCAGGGAGCCCAGGCGCGCCCTGGTGGGTTGTGCCTTTCTCGGCCCACCTCCGGTGCCCCTCTTCTGGTATATAAGTCATTTTGACCTAGAAAAAAAAAAGAAGTGGACTTTCGGGATGAAGCGCCGCCGTCTCGAGGCGGAACTTGGGTAGGAGCACTTTTGCCCTCCGACGGAGTGATTCCGCTAGGGGAACTTCCCTCCTGAAGGGGGAAATCATCATCATTGTCATCACCAACAACTCTCCCATCTTTGGGAGGGCCATATCCATCAACATCTTCAACAACACCATCTCCTCTCAAACCCTAGTTCATCTCTTGTGTTCAATCTTTGTACCAAAACCTTAGATTGGTGCTTGTGGGTGACTAGTAGTGTTGATTACATCTTGTAGTTGATTACTATATGGTTTATTTGGTGGAAGATTATATGTTCATATCCATTATGCTATTTAATACCCCTCTGATCTTGAGCATGATTATTATTTTTGAGTAGTTACTTTTGTTCTTGAGGTCACGTGAGAAGTCATGTTGCAAGTAATCATGTGAGCTTGATATGTGTTCGATATTTTGATGATATGTATGTTGTGATTCCCTTAGTGGTGTCGTGTGAATGTCGACTACATGGCACTTCACCATATTTGGGCCTAAGGGAATGCATTGCGGAGTAGTTATTAGATGACGGGTTGCTAGAGTGACAGAAACTTAAACCCTAGTTTATGCGCTACTTTGTAAGGGACAGATTTGGATCCAAAAGTATAATGCTATGGTTAGATTTTATCTTAATACTTTTCTCGTAGTGTCGGATGCTTGCGAGAGGGTTAATCATAAGTAGGAAGTTTGTTCAAGTAAGAACAACACCTAAGCACCGACCCCCACACATATCAAATTGTCAAAGTAGCAAACACTAATTAACCCAACATGATGAAAGTGATATGATGAAATTCCCGTGTACCCTCAAGAACGCTTTGCTTATCATAAGAGACCGTTTTGGTCTTTCCTTTGCCTCAAAAGGATTGGGCTACCTTGCTGAACTTTTGTTACCATTACCGTTACTTGCTTGTTACAAATTATCTTGCTATCAGACAATCTATTACCTACAATTTCAGTGCTTGCAGACATTACCTTGCTCAAAACCACTTGTCATTTCCTTCTGCTCCTCGTTGGGTTCGACACTCTTACTTATCGGAAGTCTACGATTGGTCCCCTATACTTGTGGGTCATCAAGGCTCTTTTCTGGCGCTGTTGCCGGGGAGTGAAGCGCTCTTGGTACTTGGAAATTGGTAAGGGAAAATTATTACTATGTGCTGAAATTTATTGTCACTTGTTACTATGGAGAATCATCATTTGAGGGGTTTGTTAGGGGCATCTTCACCTCAACCGGAACCACAATTACTTGCCCCTCAACCTAATGCACCTACTGAAAATATTGGTTATGAAATTCCTTCGGGTATGATAGAACAACTGCTAGCTAATCCTTATGCAGGAGATGGAACTGAACATCCTAACATGCACTTGATATATGTCGATGAAATTTGTGAATTATTTAAGTTTGCAAGTTTTCCCGGAGATGAAGCTAAGAAGAAGGTTTTCCCTTTATCTTTGAAGGTAAAAGCATTGGCATGGTATAGTCTATGTGATGATATTGGATCTTGGAATTGGAATCGATTGAAATTGGAATTTCACCAAAAAATTATCCTATGCATCTAGTTCACCGTGATTGGAATTATATGGATAATTTTTGGCCTCGTGAAGGAGAAAGTATCGCTCTAGCTTGGGGGAAGCTTAAGTCAATGTTATATTCATGCCCCAATCACGAGCTCTCAAGGGAAATTATCATTAAGAATTTTTATGCTCGGCTTTCTCATGATGATTGATCCATGCTCGATACTTCTTGTACTAGTTCTTCTCTGAAGAAGACTATTGAATTCAGGTGGGATCTTTTAGGAAGAATTAAATGCAACTCTGAAGATTGGGAACTCGAGAAGGTAAAGAGTCAGGTATTAAACTTGAATTTGATTGCATTAAATCTTTTATGAATACCAATGATTTTCACAAGTTTAGCACTAAATATGGACTTGACTCTGAGATATTAGCCTCCTTTTGTGAATCATTTGCTACTCATGTTGATCTCCCTAAGGAGGAGTGGTTTAAATATCACCCACCTATTAAAGAAGAAATTAAAGAACCCATCATTGCTAAACATGAAACTATTATTTACAATGTTGATCCAGTTGTGCCTACTGCTTATATTGAAAAACCACCTTTCTCTGTTAGGATAAAGGAACATGCTAAGGTTCAACTGTGGTTTGCAATAGTTATATTAGAGCACCTAAACCTGATGAACAAATTAAAGTAGAACCTAGCGTTGCTATGGTTAAAGATCTCCTGGTAGAAAATATTGATGGGCATGTTATTTATTTATGTGATGAAGCTACTAGAATTGCCAAACCGGATGAAAAAGATAAATATAGACCTGTTGTTGGCATGGATGAAAAAGATAAATAGGAGATCATTGCTATCATGGCTTATGTGATTTAGGTGCTAGAGTGAGTGCTATTCCTTTTACCTTATATCAAGAAATTATGAATGATATAACACCCGCTGAAATAGAAGACATAGATGTTACTATTAAACTTGCTAATAGAGACACCATCACACCACTTGGGATTGTTAGAGATGTTGAAGTCAAATACCCTGCTGATTTTCTAGTTCTTGGTTCCCCACAAGATGAATTTTGTCCCATTATCTTTGGTAGACCTTTCTTGAACACCGTTAATGCTAAAACAGATTGTGAGAAACAAACTGTCGGTGTTAGTTTTGGTGATGAGTCTCATGAGTTTAATTTTTCCAAGTTTAATAGACAACCTCACAAGAAAGAATTACCTAGTAAGGATGAAATAATTGGTCTTGCTTCTATTGTCGTGCCTCCTACTGATCCACTAGAACAATATTTGCTAGACCATGAAAATGATATGCATTTGAATGAAAGAAATGAGATAGATAGAATTTTCTTTGAACAACAACCTATGCGCAAATATAATTTGCCTATTGAAACTCTAGGAGGTCCTCCTCCACCTTAAGGTGATCTTGTGTTTGAATTGAAGCAATTGCCTGACACTTTGAAATATGCTTATCTTGGTGAGAAAAAGATATATCCTATTATTATTAGTGCTAATCTTTCAGAACATGAAGAAGAAAGATTATTGAAAGTTCTGAAGAAGCACCGTGCTGCTATTGGATATACTCTTGATGATCTTAAGGGCATTAGTCCCACTCTCCGTCAGCACATGATTAATATGGAACCCGATGCTAAACCCGTTGTTGATCATCAACGATGCTTGAATCCCAAAACGAAAGAAGTGGTAAGAACTGAAATATTAAAGCTTTTGGAAGCAGATATAATCTATCCCATAGCTGATAGTAGATGGGTAAGTCATGTTCATTGTGTCCCTAAGAAAGGAGGTATTACCATTGTTCCTAATGATAAAAATTAACTTATTACACGAAGAATTGTTACTGGCTATAGGATGGTAATTGATTTTTGAAAATTAAATAAAGCAACTAGAAAAGCCCATTACCCCTTGCCTTTTATTGATCAAATGCTAGAAATATTATCAAAGCACACACACTTTTGCTTCCTTGATGGATATTCTTTTTTTTCTCAAATACCTGTTTCACAACCTGATCAAGATAAAACCACCTTTACTTGCCCTTTTGGAACCTATGCTTATAGACATATGCCTTTTGGTTTATGCAATGCACCTGCTACTTTTCATTTTTTCCAAAGATGTATGATTGCTATATTCTCTGATTTTTGTGAAAATATTATTTAGGTTTTCATGGATGATTTTTCTGTTTATGGAACTTCTTTTGATGATTGCTTAAGCAACCATGATAGAATTTTGCAAAGATGTGAGCAAACTAATCTTGTCTTGAATTGGGAGAAGTGCCACTTTATGGTTAAGGAAGGTATTGTCTTGGGCCATAAAATTTCTGAACGAGATATTGAGGTGGATAAAGCTAAAGTCGACGCAATTGAGAAAATGCCATGTCGGAGAGATATCAAAAGTATTCATAGTTTCCTTGGTCATGCTGGTTTCTATAGGAGGTTTATTAAAGACTTCTCTAAAATTTCTAGGCCTCTTACAAATCTTTTACAAAAGGATGTTTGATGATAATTGTGTAGAAGCCTTTGAAACACTTAAGAAAGCCTTAACTTATGCACATATTGTTCAACTACCTGACTGGAACTTGCCTTTTGAAATTATGTGTGATGCTAGTGATTATGTTGTTAGTGTTGTTCTAGGACAAAGAGTTGGTAAGAAACTAAATGTTATTCATTATGCTAGCAAAACTCTAGACAGTGCCCAAAGAAATTATGCTACTACTGAAAAAGAATTTTTAGCAGTTGTGTTTGCTTGTGACAAATTTAGATCTTACATTATTGATTCCAAAGTTATTGTTCACACCAATCATGCTGCTATTAAATATCTTATGGAAAAGAAAGATGTAAGCCTATGCTCATTAGGTGGGTTATCCTACTACAAGAATTTGATTTACATGTAACTAATAGAAAAGGAGTCGAGAACCCCGTAGCTGATAACTTGTCTAGGTTAGAGAATATCCTTGATGACCCACTACCTATTGATGATAGCTTTCCTGATGAACAACTAGCTGCAATAAATGTTTCTCGTAATACTTCTTGGTATGCTGACTATGCTAATTATATTGTTGCTAAATACATACCACCTAGTTTCACATACCAACAAAATAAAAAGTTCTTCTATGATTTAAGACATTACTTTTGGGATGACCCACATCTTTATAAAGAAGGAGTAGATGGTATTATTAGACATTGTGTACCTGAGCATGAACAGGAACAAATCCTACAGAAATGTCAGTCTGAAGCTTACGAAGGCCATCATGCGGGAGATAGAACTGCTCACAAGGTATTGCAATCTGGTTTTTATTGGCCTACTCTCTTCAAGGATGCCCATAAGTTTGTTTTATCTTGTGATAAATGTCAAATAATTTGTAGTATTGGTAAGCATCAAGAAATGCCTATGAATTATTCACTTGTTGTTGAACCATTTGATGTTTGGGGTTTTGATTATATGGGGCCTTTTCCTTCCTCTAATGGGTATACACATATTTTGGTTGCTGTTGATTATGTTACTAAGTGGGTACAAGCTATTCCAACTAGTAGTGTTGATCATAACACTTCCATTAAAATGCTTAAAGAAGTTATTTTCCCAAGGTTTGGAGTCCCTAGATATTTAATGACTGATGGTGGTTCACACTTTATTCATGGTGCTTTCCATAAATGCTTGCTAAATATGATGTTAACCATAGAATTGCATCACCCTATCATCCTCAATCTAGTGGTCAAGTTGAACTTAGCAATAGTGAAGTAAAACTAATACTACAAAAAAATGTTAATAGGTCCCAATAGAAATGGTGTAAGAAGTTAGATGATGCACTTTGGGCCTACCGAGCAACATATAAAAATCTTATGGATATGTCTCCCTACAAAATGGTCTATGGAAAAGCTTGTCATTTGCCTCTTGAGTTAGAACATAAATCATATTGGGCAATTAAAGAACTCAACTATGATTTCAAACTTGCCAGTGAAAAGGGGTTATTTGATATTAGCCCACTAGATGAATAGAGAACCTAATCTTATGAATATGCCAAGTTGTTTGAAGAAAAAGTTAAAAGATGGCATGAAAAAAGAATCCAAAAGAGAGAATTCAAAGTTGGAGAATATGTTCTATTGTACAACTCTTGTTTCGGGTTCTTTGTAGGGAAACTTCTCTCTAAATGGGAAGGACCATATATCATTGAAGAGGTTTATTGCTCTGGAGCTATCAAAATAAGTAATGCCAAAGGCACTAACCCGAAGGTGTTCAATGGGCAAATAATTAAACACTATGTCTTAGGTACGCCTATTAATGTTGAAAGCAATATTATTCAAACCATGACACCTGAGGAACACGTAAAGGAGACCTTCCAAAACACTCTAGAATAATTAAAAAAGGAGGAGGTACGTGATACCGTAAGTAAATGGACTCCAAAAAATCCGCAAAAATATTTTCTGTCAGTTTTGGAATATATTAAAAATTAAGAAAATAAGAAACAACCAGGAAGGCACCCGAGGAGGGCACAATACACCAGGGTGCGCCAAGGCCCCCTAGCACGCCCAGGTGGGTTGTGCCCACCTCGGGAACCTTCCCGACTCCGTTTTCCTCCCGTTTGCTTGTTTCCCAAGATAAAAAATCTTTATATACCCCCCGAACGTATTGGTCACTGTATCGCGGAGAAATCTCATGTTCTTCTTTCTTGCTGTTTTCTGTCAGGATTCTCAAAGCCAGGCATCATGTCTTCTCCCTCCAACAACGTAGAAGAAGATGCTTGGGTGATGAAGATGCACTACTATAGGATGCTGCTAACGTGACACTATGATCAAATACCCTTTGACGAAACTGTGTGCGATACATTAATCGCAAACGGTGATGTAAAAAAACCATCAAAAAAGATGCAAAACGTTTGCGATGGCGGATACATTGAACATGATTCAGATTTTAGTTGCATGTGTGATGCGGGCCATACAGTTCAGTTCAATGAACTGTTTGCGATGAGGCAGAAGAACAGAAATGGGAAGCCAGATGCAGGCGCGTGCGATATACGACATACCATTCAGTCGGATTAACTATTTGTGATGAGGCGGAACAACATAAATGGGCAGCCAGATGAAGGTGTGTGTGATATACGGCATACAATTCACTCAGATTAACTGTTTGTGATTAGGCAACACAACAGAAACGGTCAACCAGGTCTTGGTGTGTGTGATATACGACAAACAGGTTCCTAACCAGAAATGTGTGAAGACCCATAATAACATAGACAATTTCTGCTAATAAGTCGTGTGTGTTGTGGGAAAACGTTTGCTGGTATACGATTGTCAGTGATTAATGAATTCATCACCGACAGGTTTCCTAGTATGGTCTGTGTGCGTTGTCATTGCATACAGAAGAACAATATATGTACTTGTAAGGATTTGATTCCATAACCAAATTGAACATCCAATTACATAGGTGGCTAGTAGACACATGACCTTGGCACACACCAAAGTATGTTAAAAAATACCCAGAAAATTCAAACAATGCATAAAAAGCAAAACGAACGCTGAATAATTTCATATTTCTTAGGACGACACTCCTGTAGTTGCATGTTGCCTTTGAAAATAAATCAAGGCGGGAAAAAACATCGTATGTCATTTCGCACACATATAGGTGACAAGTTCCCTCTCGGAACCATGAGGCTTCTTGAGAGAAGCTCCAGTTTGTAAGAAGTTTATACCAAAACTTGTCCCAAATTGGACTATTTTTTACCATAGCATGTTGGTGCCATGTCATAACACCATGTGATGTTTCATGATTTTGAGGCGAGTTTTGGATTTGCAGTAATTTTAAAACCAGGTTTCTCAATGTTTACTGTCGAGCCAGCACCGCCCTGGATAGGCTTTTTTCTCGTGGGTCCCAAATGTCAGAATCCAAATCTGCCACTACCATGCAACTTCTACTATTAAGAATTACACCCTATTGGGTGTGCTAGCTGAAAAATAAGTTTGGTGGGTGCAGGCGGGCACTAAGAACTTGCGGGTTCTTTAATGAACAAAGATCAACGCCTAGTATGAAAGAAAACATGGGTCAAACCCTAGTTGAAAAGGGCAACAATGTCTAACTCCAGCTTAGAAAAGGTACAAAAGCACAAGGGTTAATTGTTCATCAGGTTTACACATAACCCGGATTGAACACGGCAATAACATCTAACTCAACCAAAGTTTTTGGCAGTCACAATCAAATGGATCAGTCCGATCCATAAAATCAAGATCCCGGTAAAAAAGATCTACTCGTCCATGATGATGACAAGTTGTTGTGAATATAAGCCGAACACGATCAGAAGCCCTTAGGTCCACCTGAAACTTCTTTTTATGTTGTCCAACATACAGTTCCGTGAGAAATTTCTTGTTGAAAAACTTATTCCTCAGGGACAATAGTGCCCTCGCATTCCTCATGAAGAATGTGAAAAAGCCAGTGTTTAGATGGATGGATGCATATCCTTCCACCATTATTGTCTTCAAACGAATGTCATGAGATCTGAGAAAATCCTTGTGCTTCCTCTGTCATCGATTGGTTAGAACTTTTTCTCAAAGTCCTAATACCTAAATTGACATGAAGATTGAAAACAGTTAATGTCTAAAATAGAGTATGTCGAAGGAGCGATAGCTGAACGGTTAATTCTAGTACATTACATATGGGCTTTCAATGTGTGTTAAATCATCACTTTTATATAGAAATTCTCCAGACATGGAAAGCATCGCAACAAGCCAATAGTGGTGTTCAGATCAAGACACCCTATATAAATATATAAGGTCTTGACAGCATCTAGCACCCCTAATACACCATCTATGGACAGGCTCTTCATTTAGCATAGAACATAATATTAGCACCGAAAGTGTACTCCAAGATGATATTTAACTTATGCACACAAATGAAAACTATAGATTACTAAAGTGTACATGGATAACATACAGTACCTGAACAAGTGTGGAGCCAACCACCAACTTGTAAGATTCAAACGGATGAGGAAGTACACCCAAGGTCTCCAGTTTAGGGGCAGAGACAACAGTTATTTGTGAAGGTTTATAACAACAATCAAGGAGCAACCTTTGAAGTGAAGGGGCATCTTCGATGATGAGCTCTTGTCCTTCAAAATGAATTCCAATGCTTACAAGGTGAGGCGAATTTATTTTGAGACAAGGGATATAGATTCCTAGTCCAAAAACAAGGACCAAATGCTCCAGTGCAGGGCAGCTGGAGTGGATGATGCTATGAAGTGAGGCCACCGACAGATCAACCAACCCAAGCACAAGTTTTTTCAGAAGTGGGAGTCGAAGCATTTGTACCAAATTGTCTGCTAGATGGCACCGGGTCAAGGTGGCGGTGTGGAGAGAGGAGGAAAACCATGAGATGGGCATCGGTGGTGAGGGCACAGATGCAACTCTTGGTGGTAACCTATCGCGTAGTAATGGTAGAACTCAAGCTGCTGAAGTTTATCGAATTTATGTGATGTCAGCCAGGCGGCCACCATGCAGGGTATGTCTAGCAGGTAGCATGCCGGGATGCAGATGCGTTGAATGGAGCCCTGGTGGGAGGATATGATGGTTCCGGGGAGTTCAAAATCATCATTGACAGATAGCTCACGACTGTTGAGATTAAGAGGCACGGTGCACCAAGAGTGTGCCATCGAGATGCGAAGACTTATGTGAGGCAACCATCCTTGGCAGGGAGAAGAGATATGATCTCCCCAAGGATGCCGTCTGGGAGATCGCTGATGCGGTCCGCCAGAGATTCTATTGGTTTCTCAGGTCCAAGGGGCGTGGCCGCTTTTGGCCGCGCAGCCGGGTCCAAGATCTACATCCGGCGGTGGCGCTGGCCGGAGCCTCATCTGTGTACATACCAATCTAAAAGAAAAAAATGGCAGAAACATACATGTAGGACATTCAAAATCAATTCTCAAGATCTGGAAGAAAAAAGGCACAAACATATATGTAGTACATTCAAAACCAGTTCTCAAGATTTGGTCACGAATTATTAGCACGCAAGCTAACCCTAGTCGGATTATTAGCAAAAATCATTTGTACAGAACAAACAATTAATCACTAACTCTATACAGATAACATTCAAACAATGAATACACTACATGAATCTAACGGATCTTAATTACTCCGATTTCATGAACTGAGAGAGCATAACCATAGGATTTGGTATTCCAAAAAAATTATAGAGGGGGGGGGTAACCAGAGAAAGCACATGATATGTTTGCCGCACAAATGGGTA
>NC_041381.1:389648653-389657606 GCF_002162155.2 Triticum dicoccoides
ATAACGGCACCAACGAAATCAAGGTCGTGCTGCTACCCATGCGAGAGCTCGGCATCGGTGATGGAAACCTCTGTTCCTAGCTTCACACGTTGCGTGGGTGCTTCACCAGCCCCGTCGTCGCTACTCCCTCCGTTGGTGCGCTTCGGCGGCATCCTCATACAATCCAGAGTCCATACATTGCTGACCACTATGGACCAGGGGTGCGGCCGCCTATTATGGCCGGCGGCTCGGGCATGCAATTAATCTGGACCCGTAGGAGCGAGATAGGCGGTGGTGAAAAGTTGTCTCGCCTCCCGGTGAGCCTGCACGACGGAATTCTTCCATTCCTACCATCATTTCACACAACTACTCGCACGCCTCCCATCAATACGCACACCTGCACACATGCCTCCCGATATGCCTACGCGGCGGACTGCTCGCATGGGTCCTGTCGACTCATGCCTGCTCGCATGGCACACAGGGCGTGTGGCAGCACACATATTTTTTGGTTTATTGATGATTCATTCTGCCGCTTTACCGCTTAACTTAAGCATGGCACGGTCTAACGCACATGGTCTGAATAAATAATCCATATGAGATATTTGTTGTCAGTTTTTAATAATCTCCCGTTTGTAAGAAGATTATATTAAAACGAGTCTCATTGACAAAAAAAATACAATATCACAGTCTATTTGTGTCCATATATGACACCACGATAAGTTTCATGAATTTTAGCTAAGTTTTGTATTTACTGGATTTTGAAAATATATATTCTCAATATTTTGAAATCTCTTGCACAGGGAAACATGCACCTAGGGACACAGATGATTTTGCAACCCATTTTGGTGCACATGTAGCTCAAATTTGATTTTTGCCCATTAATCCCTAGGAAATCAATCAATGCATAAAAATGGTCGAATGATGTCTGTTTTTTAAATTTTAACATGACACTCCGCCTTTGGTCACATGTTCACTGCATAAAAAAATTTGATATGCCTCAGAGTGGCTGTGGTGGTGCGGGATGTGTGTGTCTGTGTGTGTGGGGGGTGGGGGGGAGGGGTCCGGCAGTACACTATGAGTCGTGAACCTCCCTGTGGGATTATTGATCATTTTGTGAGTCATATATGCCACATCAAAGTCATGAATTGGTTATTTAAAGCTTTACATAGCCCTTTCATACATAATGTTCGGGACACACGCATGCATTGGTGGTCCTCTCGGACACTCTCCCTCGTGCGGTTATCAGTGACGTGCCCATTTGTTAGCCCACAAAGGTTCTCAGTTTCCACCGACAACGAGAGGTATTTGACCAAAAGGTGGATTTATCTTGGCATGTGTGTGGTGTGGATCATGGTGGGATTCCATATCGAAGTTCGAGAACATGCATACACACTCCCACCAGCTTGAAGTGAGGGGCTACACGCATCGTGGTGTAGTGCGTTTCTGGTTTGCGAAGCATGTGCCACGTCAAAGTTGTGCATTGGGTATTCAAACATCACATAACACACAGGCACATGCATGCGGTGGTTTTGTCCTATGACATCACTCGCGCGTGCCTCTCTCTGTGGGCCCACGAGGTCGTCACCGACCAGTTGAACGTACAATGAGAGAGAGGTTAATTTGACCAACAAGGATGGTTCTGTCACACCCTAGCTAGTCATGCATTAGAGTGTTGCATCATGTTTATTTTTGCATCAGAAACCTGAAATGGGGATGACAGAACCCCCAGTCCCCTCTGAAACCAATTAGGGTTTACTAAAAACTTTTCCAATGAACCTGAAATGCCCTTCTAAAATGCCCATCATTTTTGTCTTGGTTCAGAACCTCTGCCAAAAGTGATGCACATTTTCCTAGGCCATCTTAGGGTTTGTGAATTAAATCATAAATATTTGAATTTGGGCATTTAAAATTATATAAAATATTTAAATGCTCAAATATCTCCAAACTAAAATGTTTCATGTTGGAAATAATCCAACTATGGACCAGGAGTAGTTTGGTGAATTTAGGAGTTGCCTAAGTATTTTTATTAATTCAACACAGAAGTATTAAAAAACAGAAAACAGAGAAAATAGAAAAACTTACCTGACGCCAGCTCCCGGCCCACCTGTCGGCCCAGCCCAGCGCCGCTCCAGCGAGCTGCTTGCCGGCCAGGCAGGCAGGCAGGTGCCCGACGGCGACCGCAGCGCGCGCCACGCACCTGCTCGCCGCCTCGCCGCTCCCCTCGCCCGCTGACGTCGTGGATCGCCCTCCCTCTCTCCCCCAAACCCCCCAGACACCCCCTCTCCTCTCCAGCTCCTTCCCCTCACGCTCCCCCGCCATGACCGACGCCACCACCGCGATGCCTACGTCGTAGCCGTGCTCCCCGCTGCCCGTGCGTCCTCTCGTCGTGTCTAGGAGCTCCGCCGCTGTCCACTTCAACGAGCAAGCCGAGCCCCGAGCGCTCGGAACGCCCGAGTCCACCGCAACGACCTCGCCCGAACCGCCGCCGCCGGAGATCCCCTTCAACACCGTCGTCGCTCCGGTCCATCCCCGGCCGCAGCAAGGGCTTCGTCGCACTCACTGTGAGCTTAGCCATCTTCCCCCCCTTCTTTTCTTGCTCCCGAGCCGTGTAGCGACCTCCCGGAGCTCAACCGCACCCACCGCCGTGGAGCTCGTCGCCGACGTGCTCCCGGTCACCCTCCGACCACTCCACGGTGTCCATCATGCTCACCGCGTCACGTAGCACCTAACTAGCTACTCCCCGCACCTCACCGACCCCTCTTGCGTCAAGTTCGACTTCGGCCGAACCCCGGTGGCCGCCAAAGTCGTCGCCGGCGCCAACTCCGGCCACCCCGACCCCAACGGACTCCACCAAGAGCTACGGCTCGTCCTCAGCTCCACTCCGGTGGTCTCCGCGACCCATTTGGTGGCCGAAACGGCCAAAACCACTTCCGCCACCGCGTCGGGCTCGCCGGCGGCTAAACGCCGGTGCAGCCGACCGGGGTTTGACCACGGGTGGGCCCTGGTTGACTCCCTGAGTCAATGACAGGTGGGGCCCAGCCCTGTTAATTAAACAGGTTTAGTTTTATTTAAACTTTAATTAAGTTAATCACACTGACACGCGGGACCCACTGTCAGGTTTGACCCAGACGTGTCCCGTTGACCTGCTGATGTCACACTGACGTCAGGCTGACGCAGTAATTGATTTTCTGGATTTAATCTAATATAGGAAATTCCAGAATATAGTTTAAACTTTAAAAAATCATAACTTTTATTCTGTAACTCCAAATCAGACATATTATATATGAAAAATGATCAGAAAAATCCAATCTATCCATCTGTACTATTTTCATGCATGATTAAACAAGTTAACCTGATGTTTAATGCAGAACAAGGAAAAACACTTTAAAGGGCCATGTTTGAGTTTGAAATTTGAATCTTTGATTCAAATTGGTTCAAACCCTTCTGGTCTTAGTTGCATTAGCCCAACACACTCATATTGCTATGTTTCATGCATGCATCATATTGTTGCACATTGTTTGGTGATGGTTGTGTATCGATGTTCTATGCGGCAGGATCTGCCTCCGAGGAGTACCGTGATTACCCTAACGAAGAACCGTATCAGTGCATCGAACCATTAGGCAAGCAACCAACCATTTGATCATATCGATACAATCCCATGTTCTCGCTCCTGCTCTCTTTTACTGCATTAAGACAACGCGTTTCAAACTGCTATGTGCTACGGTAGTTGAACCCACTTCCTCTGCATGACCTGTCATTGCCACAGTAACTAGATGAAACCCACTAGCATGTGTAGGAGTTGATTGAGCCATATGTATGTGTTGTTCCTACCTTGCTATGCCTACTATGCTTAGAGTCGTGTCAGGTCTGGTTCATCTGGGTGATGGGCTAGAGTGAAATGATTATGTCGGTAATGAGAGTGGTGTGGTGAACACGAGTTGGTAAAGGTATCGATGAGAGGCCATGTAGGAGTACATGGTGGGTTGTTTCATTAAAGCCGACCTTAAGCACTGAGATATGTATGTGTGATTTAAGATACAACTACTACCATGCATTGGGCCCTGAAATATGACCCCGCTCGACTTCTTATTCACCCTAGTCCTCTGTCCAGGAGTTGCAAGTAGTTTCTGGTGTTTGTAGCCTACTGGAGGCCGTGGACAGCGCTGACCGTAGGGGTGGGCTGTGATGCGGTAGGTACGTGGCCGGGTATACCGAATACCCGTTAGGTATCTCGAGAACCCTGTTCACATCATTCGGGGCCGTATGGGAAACCTCGGCCGGACTCCCTGCGGATGGAACCTGGATAGACGATAAACCTGGACTAGGGACTTAGGTGTTTAGGTAGGTCGTGGTCTACACCCACGTCGGCTTTCTCTTGAAGTCTGCCGAGCACATATCGTGTGCAGACGCTAAGTGGTGGAAACATGTATGAAGAAGTACACCCTTGCAGGGTTATCATGATCTATTCGAATAGCCGCGTCCGCGGTAAAGGACTACTTGGTTGCCTATACAGTTCATAGACAAGTAAATGGAAACTACTAAAAGCCTCAAGATAAGTGTGAGTGCCGAGGATGGCTCTTCCGTAGGAAGACGGAGGTGGATCCTCGGTAGTGTATTGAAGTGGTGAATAGTGGACTCGTGTACGCAAAACCATTTCAAGTTGGAGTCTCGTAGGTTAGCCTAGCCAAGAGTCAAAGCTGGCTTGCTGCAACAACTCCACCAACCCTTCTTGATAATGTGCATGTATGTAGGATTTGATGTAAGTCTTGCTGAGTACCTTTGTACTCATGTTGCTATAATCTACACTTTTACAGAAGACGCTGCAACCCCTTCTGATGGGTTCTACGTAGACGTTGACATCACTGAGTAGGCTAAGGCCCAGGTGGTGATCCTGAGCTTGTGAAGGACCACGTAGTATAGCTAGGCTTTCCAAGCCTCTTTTATTTTACTAGTTGTCTGTACCCAGACAAGCTACTTCCGCTGCTGGTTTGTATGACTGTATGACTTGAATGCTGGGTCGTGTGACCCATACCTATGTGTATGTTATGTATGGCTCCCGGAGCCTTAAATAAAGTACTTGTGTCATAGAGTCATGTTGTGATGCCATGTTGTATTTGCACATATCGAGCATATTGTGTGTATGTTATTGAAATGCTTGGTATGTGTGGGATCTGACTATCTAGTTGTTTATCTTTAGTAGCCTCTCTTACCGGGAAATGTCTCCTAGTGTTGCCGCTGAGCCATGGTAGCTTGCTACTGCTCTGGAACACTTAGGCTGGCCGGCATGTGTCCTTCTTCGTTCCTGTGTCTGTCCCTTCGGGGAAATGTCACACATTGAGTACCGGAGTCCTGTTAGCCCGCTACAGCCCGGTCTACCGGAGTCCTGCTAGCCCAGTGCTACAGCCCGGACCCACTTGCTGATGACCGACACAATCGAAGCTGGGTCATGGATGCCTGTCCCTGTAAGCCTGTGCCACTTTGGATTTACGACTAGTCATGTCAGCCCGGGCTCCTTATCATATGGATGCTAGCGACACTATCATATACGTGAGCCAAAAGGCGCAAACGGTCCCGGGCAAAGGTAAGGCGACACCCGTGGGAATACCGTGCGTGAGGACGCAAAGTGATATGAGGTGTTACAAGCTAGATCGATGTGACATCAAGTCGGGGTCCTGACAGCGTTGGCATCAGAGCCGGACTGCCTGTAGGTTCTCCAAGCCAAACTGGTCGATGTTGAGTCTAGAAATTCTTTAGTTATATGTAGGGGAATTGTTTGTGGGTTGGAACGTAAGGCTCTTTTTACTCCTTTATCTTATGACATTCTGATCTGAGTCAGTCTATTCTTCCACCGGGGGTTAAGGAATTAGGATCTATTCTCTCTATCAGGATCACGTGTTACTAATCAGTAGTACCTTATAGGTTTGATGAATACAAGCCTAGTTCAGTTCTACTACCACATTATGTTGCTAGGATGGACTCAGAATTTGATATGATGATGTTGAGGTGTATGTAATCCTTTGTCAAATGTCTCAAAATCCTTCTTGAGCATTTACAACTGTTATGCTGCCGAAATTTTTCTAGAAATTCTAATGCCTTTGCATTATGGTTGTGCTTTTAGATGGCCACTCGCGACCTCAATCAAGTGGTTCGCCTGACTTGATGCCTAGATGTACCCGGCCATACCGCCATGTTGGTCAGGGTAATGACTGAGGCTGGATACCGTTGGTATCCTGAGTACACGGTCGAAGAGCAATTTCGGGACTTTAATCAAAGCCAGTATCTCTGCACTGTCAGAATATTTCCATCTTATCCTGGATCCACCGAGCCCCTTCACTGCTCCTATGGACTTGGGGTTACTATTGAGATGGCTGTGCAGGACGCCGCCTACTCTATGATGACCATCATGCGAGTCAGGTCCGGCCTATTTCGGGACTCTGATTTCCGGTATATGCCAGGATCACTCCCGGGAGCACAAGGGTATCTCCAGGCTATCTATGCTGACCCCACTCAGGAGGATTCACGGACTCGCACCACTGCTGAGATGCTCGAGGATAAGGACCGTGAAAATCGGGCCTTGAGGCTAGAGCTTTTCAATACCCGTGCTGACCATTGGGCCACGTTGACTCGGTTTGCACTGGCGGTGCAAGCTGGATATTCGGATATGCGCGATCTCTATCCTGTGAGATCTGCTCTGCCAGACGTGATGGGTTGGCGTGATGTAGGAGGCATCACCCCACCTCGCGGTCCCCGCAGGCCACCATCTGTTGGTCCAAGACCTCATCCTGGTCCCTATGGTCCACAAGCTCCGCGAGATCGTCTGTTTCCGGATGATCATGTTGAGCTTCCAGGCTATGGAGGTGATTTCTATGAGGACTACTACGGATCGGTCTGAGTTAGTGGTAGTATCACTAGTTCGTACTAGCTGTGTCGTCTATCGTCCTGCGTGTCTCGTGGGATATGACCTAGTTTGTACCGCTTCCGGAGATGTAGAAAAATAATGTATAGGAGCTTGGGATGCCTCCGATGAGATGTAATCCTCTTTTCACCGCAATAGTACCTTGTTTGGTCTTGTACTAAACCTTGTATGGTGTGTATGACGATGGAATAAAAGAAGCAATTTCTGTATTTACCATGTCATACGGATGATCATCTCGCATTCTGAGTTATTACTTACATTCTGTATTCTATGTCGGAATTTTATCATTCTGACTAAATCATTGTCTTGTTTACCTAGGATGGTCAACACGCGCACTAACCCTACTCCTCAAGAGAAGGCCGAAGGCAGTGAAGTCAGGAATGCAAATCTGCCTCATCCTCCTTCCCTAGCCGAGGTTATGATGGAAGCTGAGAGAAATAAGCGGGAGACCAACCGTTTGTTGGAGCGTATTGAACAGAACACATCACACCATCAGAGGACTAACGTGGTGTCACTCAGTGACTTCATCAAGTTACATCCACCCACGTTCCACCACTCCGTCGAGCCTCTCGACGCTGATGACTGGCTTCGCAGTATTTCTCACAAACTGCGTTCCGTGCTAGTAGCTGAGGCTGACAAGGTCACCTTTGCTGCATATCATCTTGAAGGCCCCGCCAGTCTATGGTGGGAGAATTATGGAGCTATGCGCCCAGCAGGCCATGTCACTACCTGGGCTGAATTCAGCGAGGCTTTTCGTGAACATCACATTCCGGAGGGTCTCATGGACCGTAAACGTGAGGAATTTTGCAATTTCACCCAAGGCCGACTCTCTGTGGATGCTTACAGCAGGGAGTTTGGTAACCTCGCACGATATGCCACTGAGGAAGTTTCTACCGATGCCAAGAAGCAAGCAAGGTTCCGTAAGGGGCTTAGTCCTGAGCTTCGCCGCGACCTCCGTCTGCATGAGTGCACATCCTTTCAGAAACTTGTTAACAAGGCCATCAGTGCTGAGAATGGTCAGACTGATTATGACGCAACACACAAGCATGGCCGTGACATGGGCTCCTCATCCGGTGCTGGTCCTCAGAAGCGCCGCGTGTGGGTGCCTAACACCGCCCTGCCACCCAGGTTCACACTGAGGCCATCCTTCCAGGCGCCTCGCCCCGTTCAACAGTCTGCACCAGCCAAGCCCTATGGTGGTCCAACCAACAGTGCTCCTCCACGTACTAGTTCCGTGACTTGTTTCAAGTGTGGGGAATCTGGCCACTATATGCGTGAGTGTCCCCAGACCAACCCCAACCAATCTGCTAAAGCTGTTGGCCGTGGCAAGCCGACAGGGAAAGTGTTCCACGCCAAGCCGGCTACCGCTACACGTGGCCATGTCAACTGTATCTCTGCCGAAGAAGCTCAAGAGGATCCCAACGTCGTTCTCGGTACGCTCCTTGTTAATTGCCACCCGGCATCTGTTCTTTTTGATACAGGAGCCTCTCATTCATTTATATCCGAGAACTATGCTCGTTTGCATAACACCGCATTCTGTGACATGCCATCCACTATGGAAATTTCTACTCCCGGTTCTAGATGGCAAACCTCCAGGGTAAGTTATGGAAATGAAATCCAAGTCGACAGACTTGTTTTCCTTGCATCTTTGATAGCTCTCAAATTTTCAGATATTAATATCATTTTGGGTATGGACTGGATGTCAGCTCATCATGCCAAAATTGATTGCTTCTCTAGGACTGTTCAACTCACTCATCCTTCGGGGAAGATAGTCAATGTCTTGACCCGAATAGCCAAGCGACAGTTATATTCTCTTAACGCCAGCCCTTTGCCAGACCTTGAGGATGTTCCGGTAGTCCGTGACTTCCCGGATGTCTTCCCAGAGGAATTGCCAGGTGTTCCACCTGACAGGGATGTGGAGTTCGTAATAGACCTTATTCCAGGAACCGTCCCGATTGCTAGAAGACCCTATAAGATGGCACCACTAGAACTAGCCGAGCTTAAGAAACAACTCGATGAGTCCTTGAAAAAGGGTTTCATCCGACCTAGTTCATCTCC
>NC_041381.1:389657616-389729719 GCF_002162155.2 Triticum dicoccoides
GCTGGATCCTCAATCTTCTCCAAAATGGATTTGAGGTTGGGCTACCATCAAATCAAAATCAGGAACGGGGACATTCCTAAAACGGCCTTTGTTACTCGTTATGGCCAATACGAGTACACCGTCATGTCCTTCGGTTTAACCAACGCTCCAGCCACCTTTTCTCGGTTAATGAACTCAATCTTCATGGAGTATTTGGATAAATTCGTCGTGGTTTACCTCGATGATATACTCATCTACTCCAAGAGCGAGGAAGAACATGCCGAACATCTAAGGCTAGTGTTGAAGAAACTTCGAGAGCATCGCCTTTATGCCAAATTTTCTAAATGTGAATTCTGGTTGTCAGAAGTGACCTATCTGGGTCATGTAATATCTAGTAAAGGTATTGCTGTTAACCCTGAGCGAGTTCAAGCCGTCCTTAATTGGACTCCACCTGAATCGGTCAAGCAAGTTCGGAGTTTTCTGGGCTTAGCGAGCTATTGCCGCCGCTTTGTCGAAAACTTCTCGAAAGTTGCTAAACCTCTAACCGAACTCCTCAAGAAAGATAAGAAGTTCGAATGGACTCCACAATGTGAGCACAGCTTTCAGGAACTGAAAAGACGCCTGACTTCTGCTCCCGTACTGGTACCGCCGGACTTCTCTAAGGACTTTGTTATCTACTGCGACGCCTCGCGACAAGGACTAGGTTGCATTCTCATGCAAGATCGACACGTAATTGCTTACGCCTCACGGCAATTGCACCCACATGAGGAGAATTATCCTACTCATGATCTAGAGCTTGCAGCCGTAGTCTATGCACTTAAAACCTGGCGACATTACCTTCTTGGTAATCGTTGCGAAATATTCACTGATCACCAAGTCTAAAGTACATCTTCACCCAACCGGATTTGAATCTCAGGCAAAGACGTTGGGTTGAGTTGATCACAGATTTCGACTTAGGAATAACTTACACCCCAGGGAAAGCCAACGTCATGGCTGATGCGCTAAGTCGTAAATCTTATTGTAACAACCTGATGTTACAACAAAGTCAACCGCTTCTCCATGAGGAATTTTGGAAGCTTAACCTTCACATTGTTCCTCAAGGATTTCTTTCCACCTTGGTGGCGAAACCTACTCTTACAGATCAAATTATCGCTGCCCAAAAGCGAGAAAAGGGAATATCTAAAATCAAGGAGAACATTGCTAGCGGAGGTGCTAGTTGTTTCTCCACAGATGATCATGGTGTTGTGTACTTTGAGAACCGTTTAGTGGTTCCCAAGAACCAGCATCTATGGCAGCTGATCCTTAAGGAGGCTCATGAATCTCCTCTCACCATTCATCCCGGTAGTACCAAGATGTATCAGGACCTACGCCAGAGGTTCTGGTGGACTAGGATGAAGAGAGAAATTGCTCAGTATATTGCTAACTGCGACGTCTGCCGACGTGTAAAAGCAGAGCATCAACGGCCTGCTGGCACCCTTCAACCCTTAGCTATTCCTGAATGGAAATGGGATAAAATTGGTATGTATTTCATTACCGGTTTTCCCAGGACCAAGAGAGGGAATAATGCTATCTTCGTCGTTGTCGATCGTCTTTCCAAAGTGGCCCATTTCTTACCTGTTCGCGAGAGTATAACCGCTAGTCAGCTGGCAGACTTATACATCTCCCGAATAGTGTCTCTCCATGGTGTTCCTTTGGAAATTAACTCGGATCGAGGAAGTCTTTTCACCTCTCGATTTTGGGAAAGTTTCCAAAACGCTATGGGAACCCGCCTTTCCATTAGCACCGCTTTTCACCCTCAATCGAGTGGTCAAGTAGAACGCGTCAACCAGATTCTAGAAGACATGCTTCGAGCCTCTGTTATCTCTTTCGGAATGGAGTGGGAGAAATGCCTTCCATTTGCCGAATTTGCTTACAACAACAGCTATCAATCTAGCTTGGGTAAAGCCCCTTTTGAAGTTCTCTATGGACGACGGTGTCGAACACCCCTTAACTGGTCAGAGACCGGGGAAAGACAATTCTTTGGCCCGGATATGATTCAGGAAGCAGAAGAGCAAGTTCGCATCGTTCGTGAAAAGTTGAAAATAGCCCAATCTCGTCAGAAGAGTCAATATGACCGAAAACATAAGGCTATGACTTTCGAGGTTGACGAGAAGGCTTACCTTCGGGTTACCCCTCTGAAGGGAACCCATCGTTTCGGTATCAAAGGCAAATTGGCTCCTCGTTACATTGGACCTTTTCGCATTCTCGCTAAATGAGGAGAAGTTGCCTACCAGTTGGAACTACCTCCGCACCTCTCCAGAGTCCACGATGTCTTCCACGTTTCTCAACTCCGGCATTGCTTCTCGGATCCTATCCGTGGAGTGGACCACGAAACGGTTGATCTCCAAGATAATCTCACATATCGAGAGTACCCCATTCGTATCCTCGATCAGGCCGAGCGTACCACTCGACGTCATAATATCAAGTTTCTCAAAGTTCAATGGTCGCACCATTCTGAAGATGAAGCAACTTGGGAAAGGGAGGATCGTCTTCGATTTGAGTATCCCGCCTTCTTCCCGGAGGAACCCAAATCTCGGGACGAGATTCTTTTGAGTGGGGGTGAGTTGTCACACCCTAGCTAGTCATGCATTAGAGTGTTGCATCATGTTTATTTTTGCATCAGAAACCTGAAATGGGGATGACAGAACCCCCAGTCCCCTTTGAAACCAATTAGGGTTTACTAAAAACTTTTCCGATGAACCTGAAATGCCCTTCTAAAATGCCCATCATTTTTGTCTTGGTTCAGAACCTCTGCCAAAAGTGATGCACATTTTCCTAGGCCATCTTAGGGTTTGTGAATTAAATCATAAATATTTGAATTTGGGCATTTAAAATTATATAAAATATTTAAATGCTCAAATATCTCCAAACTAAAATGTTTCATGTTGGAAATAATCCAACTATGGACCAGGAGTAGTTTGGTGATTTTAGGAGTTGCCTAAGTATTTTTTATTAATTCAACAAAGTTGCAGAAGTATTAAAAAACAGAAAACAGAGAAAATAGAAAAACTTACCTGACGCCAGCTCCCGGCCCACCTGCCGGCCCAGCCCAGCGCCGCTCCAGCGAGCTGCTTGCCGGCCAGGCAGGCAGGCAGGTGCCCGACGGCGACCGCAACGCGCGCCACGCACCTGCTCGCCGCCTCGCCGCTCCCCTCGCCCGCTGACGTCGTGGATCGCCCTCCCTCTCTCCCCCGAACCCCCCAGACACCCCCTCTCCTCTCCAGCTCCTTCCCCTCGCGCTCCCCCGCCATGACCGACGCCACCACCGCCGTGCCTACGTCGTAGCCGTGCTCCCCGCTGCCCGTGCGTCCTCTCGTCGTGTCCAGGAGCTCCGCCGCTGTCCACTTCAACGAGCAAGCCGAGCCCCGAGCGCTCGCAACGCCCGAGTCCACCGCAACGACCTCTCCTGAACCGCCGCCGCCGGAGATCCCCTTCAACACCGTCGTCGCTCCGGTCCATCCCCGGCCGCAGCAAGGGCTTCATCGCACTCACTGTGAGCTTAGCCATCTTCCCCCCTTCTTTTCTTGCTCCCGAGCCGTGTAGCGACCTCCCGGAGCTCAACCGCACCCACCGCCGTGGAGCTCGTCGCCGACGTGCTCCCGGTCACCCTCCGACCACTCCACGGTGTCCATCATGCTCACCGCGTCACGTAGCACCTAATTAGCTACTCCCCGCACCTCACCGACCCCTCTTGCGTCAAGTTCGACTTCGGCCGAACCCCGGTGGCCGCCAAAGTCGTCGCCGGCGCCAACTCCGGCCACCCCGACCCCAACGGACTCCACCAAGAGCTGCGGCTCGTCCTTAGCTCCACTCCGGTGGTCTCCGCGACCCATTTGGTGGCCGAAACGGCCAAAACCACTTCCGCCGCCGCGTCGGGCTCGCCGGCGGCTAAACGCCGGTGCAGCCGACCCGGGTTTGACCACGGGTGGGCCCTGGTTGACTCCCTGAGTCAATGACAGGTGGGGCCCAGCCCTGTTAATTAAACATGTTTAGTTTTATTTAAACTTTAATTAAGTTAATCACACTGACACGCGGGACCCACTGTCAGGTTTGACCCGGGCGTGTCCCGTTGACCTGCTGATGTCACACTGACGTCAGGCTGACGCAGTAATTGATTTTCTGGATTTAATCTAATATAGGAAATTCCAGAATATAGTTTAAACTTTAAAAATTCATAACTTTTATTCTGTAACTCCAAATCAGACAAATTATATATGAAAAATGATCAGAAAAATCCAATCTATCCATCTGTACTATTTTCATGCATGATTAAACAAGTTAACCTGATGTTTAATGCAGAACAAGGAAAAACACTTTAAAGGGCCATGTTTGAGTTTGAAATTTGAATCTTTGATTCAAATTGGTTCAAACCCTTCTGGTCTTAGTTGCATTAGCCCAACACACTCATATTGCTATGTTTCATGCATGCATCATATTGTTGCACATTGTTTGGTGATGGTTGTGTATCGGTGTTCTATGCGGCAGGATCTGCCTCCGAGGAGTACCGTGATTACCCTAACGAAGAACCGTATCAGTGCATCGAACCATCAGGCAGGCAACCAACCATTTGATCATATCGATACAATCCCATGTTCTCGCTCCTGCTCTCTTTTACTGCATTAAGACAACGCGTTTCAAACTGCTATGTGCTACGGTAGTTGAACCCACTTCCTCTGCATGACCTGTCATTGCCACAGTAACTAGATGAAACCCACTAGCATGTGTAGGAGTTGATTGAGCCATATGTATGTGTTGTTCCTACCTTGCTATGCCTGCTATGCTTAGAGTCATGTCAGGTCTGGTTCATCTGGGTGATGGGCTAGAGTGAAATGATTATGTCGGTAATGAGAGTGGTGTGGTGAACACGATTTGGTAAAGGTATCGATGAGAGGCCATGTAGGAGTACATGGTGGGTTGTTTCATTGAAGCCGACCTTAAGCACTGAGATCTGTATGTGTGATTTAAGATACAACTACTACCATGCATTGGGCCCTGAAATATGACCCCGCTCGACTTCTTATTCACCCTAGTCCTCTGTCCAGGAGTTGCAAGTAGTTTCTGGTGTTTGTAGCCTACTGGAGGCCGTGGACAGCGCTGACCGTAGGGGTGGGCTGTGATGCGGTAGGTACGTGGCCGGGTGTACCGAATACCCGTTAGGTATCTCGGGAACCCTGTTCACATTGTTCGGGGCCGTATGGGAAACCTCAGCCGGACTCCCTGCGGATGGAACCTGGATAGGCGATAAACCTGGACTAGAGACTTAGGTGTTTAGGTAGGTCGTGGTCTACACCCACGTCGGCTTTCGCTTGAAGTCTGCCGAGCACATATCGTGTGCAGACGCTAAGTGGTGGAAACATGTATGAAGAAGTACACCCCTGCAGGGTTATCATGATCTATTCGAATAGCCGCGTCTGCGGTAAAGGACTACTTGGTTGCCTATATAGTTCATAGACAAGTAAATGGAAACTACTAAAAGCCTCAAGATAAGTGTGAGTGCTGAGGATGGCTCTTCCGTAGGAAGACGGAGGTGGATCCTCGGTAGTGTATTGAAGTGGTGAGTAGTGGACTCGTGTACGCAAAACCATTTCAAGTTGGAGTCTCGTAGGTTAGCCTAGCCAAGAGTCAAAGCTGGCTTGCTGCAACAACTCCACCAACCCTTCTTGATAATGTGCATGTATTTAGGATTTGATGTAAGTCTTGCTGAGTACCTTTGTACTCATGTTGCTATAATCTACACTTTTACAGAAGACGCTGCAACCCCTTCTGATGGGTTCTACGTAGACGTTGACATCACTGAGTAGGCTAAGGCCCAGGTGGTGATCCTGAGCTTGTGAAGGACCACGTAGTATAGCTAGGCTTTCCAAGCCTCTTTTATTTTACTAGTTGTCTGTACCCAGACAAGCTACTTCCGCTGCTGGTTTGTATGACTGTATGACTTGAATGCTGGGTCGTGTGACCCGTACCTATGTGTATGTTATGTATGGCTCCCGGAGCGTTAAATAAAGTACTTGTGTCGTAGAGTCATGTTGTGATGCCATGATGTATTTGCACATATCGAGCATATTGTGTGTATGTTATTGAAATGCTTGGTATGTGTGGGATCTGACTATCTAGTTGTTTATCTTTAGTAGCCTCTCTTACCGGGAAATGTCTCCTAGTGTTGCCGCTGAGCCATGGTAGCTTGCTACTGCTCTGGAACACTTAGGCTGGCCGGCATGTGTCCTTCTTCGTTCCTGTGTCTGTCCCTTCGGGGAAATGTCACGCATTGAGTACCGGAGTCCTGTTAGCCCGCTACAGCCCGGTCTACCGGAGTCCTGCTAGCCCAGTGCTACAGCCCGGACCCACTTGCTGATGACCGACACGATCGAAGCTGGGTCGTGGATGCCTGTCCCTGTAAGCCTGTATCACTTTGGATTTACGACTAGTCATGTCAGCCCGGGCTCCTTATCATATGGATGCTAGCGACACTATCATATACGTGAGCCAAAAGGCGCAAACGGTCCCGGGCAAAGGTAAGGCGACACCCGTGGGAATACCGTGCGTGAGGCCGCAAAGTGATATGAGGTGTTACAAGCTAGATCGATGTGACATCGAGTCGGGGTCCTGACAGGTTCTTTTTTGGTTTGTGTTACGTATATGCATGGTATAGGAGTATGTACATGTCAAAGAGGGGGCAACATGAATACTATATATATATGCGTGTCATAACCTCGCTCCATGTGGGGACTTTCCGGTTCCCGAGGTAGGTGCCACATCAAAGTTGTACATTATATTGGTATTCAAACATCATGCAATACCATGTAGGCGGTGGTTGCCCTATATATAGGAAGTCACTCGCGTGTGGCGGTTCTATCCATGGGCATGCGAGGTTGTCCTTTATGACTTTGACCCAATGAGAGAGAGGTTAATTTGATCATCAAGGAATGATTCTTTTTTGGTTTGTGCTATATAGTAGAAGTACTTATTTACCACGCGTCGAATGGGGGTGTACATATAGCACATACCATGCGTCATGAACCTCGCGCTCTCTGTGGGGACTTTTTTGGTTTCCTATATACGTGGTGCCACATCAAAGTTGTGCATTGTGTATTCAAACATCACACGAACACCTCTTTGGGCCACATGTAGATGGTGGTACGTAGTCCTATATAGGATGTTCACTCGCGTGCGCCGTACGCTTCACTTTTGTGTTGGGCCCATGAGTTCATCGTCCATCACTTTGCCCAGCGAGAGAGAGGTACGTTTGACGAACAAGGAGGATTAATTCTTTTAGGGTTGTGTTACTAGGTGTGTGTATATAGTATGTGTCGAGAGGGGGGGGGGGTGGTGACCAGCTTGGTCCATCACTTTCACCGACAACGCGAGAGAGGTTAACTAAATTGACTTAGGAGGGGATTAATATTTTGTTTTATCTTGATATAGATCATGATGTGAGATTACATATCTATAATAGCACATATGTACACATGAATCCATCCCGCTGGATCTAGGGGGAGCACGCGACACATCATGAACGACCTCTTGCTCTGTGTGGGGACCTCTATGATTTTCAACGCATGCACCACATCAATGTTGTGCATTGGGTCGGGTATTCAACACATATGCATGCATCACACACATCCATAAATATGTTCAGGACACACGCATGCAATAATGGTTGTATTTGGACACACTCTCACTCACTTGATTATGAGCGGCAAGCCTATATATATTCGTGGGCCCGCGTGGACGTCAACGACGAGAACGGTTACCAGGGTGGATTCTTCTTATTTGCTTCGAGTTACCGTATAGTAGGTCGACCCATTCCAAGCCTAATTATGTTTGAGCACATGCTACGCATCGTGAACCCTCACTCGATGTGGGGATTTTATGGTTCCAAAGCATGGTGCCGCATCAATTTTGCGCATTGGGTATTCAAACACCACACACACCACTTCCATATACATACTTGGGCCACATTCATAGAGTGGGTTTGTCTTGATACAGTACTCCCTCGCGAGGTTATCGGCGACAAGCTAGCCCATTTTGCGAGGCCGTGTGGACGTCCATCACTTTGACCAACAACGAGCGAGGAGAGGTTGTATGACCAAGTTGGATTCTACTTGGTCCGTGTTACAGTACGTCTTGGTGATATGCCCTCCCCCCGACGTGTGTGTGTGTGTGGGGGGCTACTTCGTGCTACCTGCAACCTCCGTGGGGTTAGGGAAGTCCGGTTAATTTGCGAGGCTGAAAGTGCAACTATCCCTGGGTGGTTTTGGTAATTCCTAACAACATATAGCTCATTGAGCTAATGCTATTTCAAGATAAATATTTCAGGAAATCTCAATGATTGGCATGGCATGGATGAGAAAAGTGGACCCCTCAAAATTCTAAGGACAAAAGGATTGGCTCAAGCTCAAAGCTCAAGACTCTACATTTTCTATTTTAGTGATCCAAGATCACATTGAGTCTATAGGAAAAGCCAATACTATCAAGGAGGGATGAGGTGTTGCTTAATGAGGTTCTTGCTCAAAATTCTCAGTGATATGCTCCAAAGCCCTCAACTACTTTATCACATCCACCTATGACCTAAACCAAAAGTCAAACTCGGCCCCACCGATTCTTTCTATCCAGCGCCACCGAGTTCAGATGTCATAGCTACTGCCACAAACCCTAGGCAAATCGGTCTCACCGATAGGGATATTGGTCTCACCAAGATGGGATTGTAATCTCGCTGTTTCCCTTGAAAATGTTTCGGTCTCACCGAGATGAGCGATCGGTCCAACCGAGATTGCAATGTAAACTCTCTGTTTCCTTTTCGTAATTGTTTCGGTCCCACCGAGATGAGCGAATCGGTCCCACCGAGTTTGCCTGACCAACTCTCTGGTTAGCTTATTACCAAAATCGGTCTCACCGAGTTTGTGTAATCGGTCTCACCGAGATTACGTTATGCCCTAACCCTAATAATATTGGTCCTACCGAGTTGCATGTCGGTCCCACCGAAAATCCTAACGGTCACTTGATTTGCTAAATCGGTCCGACCGAGTTTCTCAATTCGGTCCCACCGAGATTGGTATGTTGTGTGTAACGGTTAGATTTTGTGTGGAGGCTATATATACCCCTCCACCCCTCTTCATTCATAGAGAGAGCCATCAGAACATCCCTACACTTCCAAATACATTTTCTGAGAGAGAACCACCTACACTTGTGTTGAGGTCAAGATATTCCAATCCTACCATATGAATCTTGATCTCTAGCCTTCCCCAAGTTGCTTTCCACTCAAATCTTCTTTCCACCAAATCCATATCCTGTGAGAGAGAGTTGAGTGTTGGGGAGACTATCATTTGAAGCACAAGAGCAAGGAGTTCATCATCAACACACCATTTGTTACTTCTTGGAGAGTGGTGTCTCCTAGATTGGCTAGGTGTCACTTGGGAGCCTCCGACAAGATTGTGGAGTTGAACCAAGGAGTTTGTATGGGCAAGGAGATCGCCTACTTCGTGAAGATCTACCCCTAGTGAGGCAAGTCCTTCGTGGGCGATGACCATGGTGGGATAGACAAGGTTGCTTCTTCGTGGACCCTTCGTGGGTGGAGCCCTCCATGGACTCGCGCAGCCATTACCCTTCGTGGGTTGAAGTCTCCATCAACATGGATGTACGATAGCACCACCTATCGGAACCACGACTCAAAAATCTCCGTGTCTCCAATTGCATTTGCCTCCTCAAACTCCTCCCCTTTACCTTCATATGCAATTGTGTTCAATTCCGCTGCTATACTCTAGAATTGCATGTGTAGGTTGATTGCTTGACTTGTGCTAATTTGCTAAAATCTGCCAAGAATTAAAATTGGGAAAAGGCTAGATTTTTATTTGGTCAAGTAGTCTAATCACCCCCCTCTAGACATACTTTCGATCCTACAGAGGCACACGTGCCACATCAAAGTTGTGAATGGTAGTTAAATATCACACACCACACCCTTATCATACATATAGTAGGGCCACCCACATGTGGTTCATATGTGGTCTCACCCATCTCGCGCCACAAGAACACATTTGTGGGTTGGCAAACAGTCCACCTTTGTCGGGAAGCGAAAGGGGAAGTTTGACCATATGTATATATGATGGAATCCTATAGGTTTTGTGTTACAGTAGGGTGAGATTTTAGACCTAGCTATTTGGGGGCATGCATTTGTAGCTAGGATTCCCTTACTGCCGACATGAAGTGGGCTCCATAGGGGGTGGCTGACTAGCAATATTGTGCTTTTGTGCGACAGGTGCCACATCAAAGTTGTGATTTGGGTATTCGAACATCAAACCACCCTTTTCATACATATATTTGGTACACATGCAAGTGTGTTCGTGTTCTAACCCTCTCCCGCATTATTCTCTTTGCCAAATTTATAAACAACACACGAGTTGGATGTAGAAACCATCTGCGATTGGGTAAGCAACAGGCATGGTTCGGTCAGACTACCCGTGTGCCACGCCCGTGCCATGTAGTCCCTCACATCAGCATAGTAGATTGGGCTCCACGAGGCTTGCCTCCCAGTCTCGAAAATATCTACTGCCTCGTAATCTCAAAAATATCTACCGCCTGGAAGGTTTTAATGTTTGATAGCACACGATTAGTATGTGCGGACCATGTGCGATGTCTGTTACTCCCGCTCTGCTTGAGTCCCTTGATTCAAATTTTCAGTAGCCCCGACATTTTACTCCCGCCTCTGCATCCCTCGCAATCTAAAAAATATCCGCTTGCCGTTGATTCAAATTTTCAGTTGCCCCGCCATTCCCGCCTCTACATCCCTCTCAATCTCAAAAATATCTGCTCACCCTTGATTCAAATTTTCAGTTGCCCCTACATTTTACTCCCACCTCTACATCCCTCGCAATCTCAAAAATATTTGCTCTCCCTTGATCCAAATTTTCAGTAGCCCCGCCTTGTTACTCTCGCCTAGTAAAATTTGCAGTTGCCGCGGTATTTCCTCAAGCACCGCCTTGCCCCCCTCCACACACACCACACACTCCCCAAAATCTCCGCTCACACAGACACACACCACCCCCCCCTCGCTCGAAACCATTGGTAGGTCGCCGCCGCCGCCTCCATCCTCAACCTCTGCCTGTGTGCCGGGGAGCTCGAGGAGCCAATGGCCAAAAAGAGGTTTATCGCGACCCCTTTGCCCGGGTCCACCAAGGTGGCCGCCGAGGTGTCGCCGTCATCCTCCACGGGCTCTTTATCGATCCACCGTCACCAGTCGCCCAATACACCCGCCTCCGCACCCCTACGCCGGTTCGAGGACTTCTCCGTCCTTCGTCGGGCCCGACCGCCGATAAGATCCTACCTCGGGGTCCGGCAGCGGCGGTGGGGGACATGGGTCGCCGAGATTCAGATCGGGAGACCCACACCCGCTGGTGTCTTAGTAGCTTCCACACGGATGAGCTCGCGGCCATGGAGTACGACCGCTGGCAGGTCTGCTACCATGATGCGGCGACTAGGCTCAATTTCCTCTTTGTCACACGTCCAGTCGACCTCGATCCGCTGGAGCCAGGGGTGGTGATCTTAGCTATGGCACGGGAGGACCACGAGGCATGGGAGCGCCTCGAGGCTGAGGCCGCCGACGAGGCCTACATGCAAGAGCTCTACCGGTAGCACCCGGGGCTCGTGGAGGCGGAGCGGGTGATCTTTGCTGACGCGGAGGGTGGCGAGGTTATCGTTCTCTCCTCCAATGAAGAGGTCAAAGGCGGTGAGGATGGCGGCGCAGATGGAGTCAAGGTTGGCGGCGAGGATGAGTGGATCGACGTTGACGAGTGGAGGAGTGTCTTCCCCAACGACCCCGACAATGGCAGCGGCCCGGACCCGGCTCGCGGCACACCGTACCTGACGAGGAAGGATTGGCTCGACCTCCACTTCGGCCAAAAGTAGTTTAGCTTAGTTTAAATTTATGTTTTATGTTCAGTTAGGCAAAACTATCTATGATTAGGTTTGAATGCATGCTACTTTCGGTTGAACCTTCTTTGAACTTGATCAAATTGAAGTTTACAACATTAAGTTTAGGGGATCGACCAGAAACAGCCAAAAATTGCTGGAGTATATATATCCACTAAGGGTTTTAGTCTGTTAACTTTTAAAGGATCGGCTAGAGATGGCCTTATGCCTTGTTTATTTCAGTTCTTCACAATGTGATGCTCTATATGTGCAACTACTTGCCATGTAGTTCAATTTCATCAATAATAGTTTCAACAATACCACTTTGAATTACGACATTTGGTTGCTATTAAGGATGTTGCATTTAACATGCCTTTTCGTTTTTAACAATAACTAGTGTACTTTAGACCTACACAATACCAGTTTGAATGACTATTTGCTTGTTTTTAAATGTTATGCCTGATGCAGTTAACACACCTTTCCATTTATTGTTTTGCTTAACTAGCGTGCTTAAGCCTGCACACTGAAGCTATCATTTGTATATTATGTTGTCTACCATGGATATATTTGGTTGATGTTTAGCCTATTGTGCTTAACATGCCTTTATATGTACTCATACATGACAATATTGAGAACAATGCTATTTTCCATCGAGGTTAGTTTCATTGCATTGCTTACATGTACTCGCTGTTCAGGATATCGGTAGCTGGTACCATATAGCCTGGGGGCTGATAAGGGATTAATCATCGAATTGGACATTTCACTGAATATATTTGTAACCCATTTATCAGTAGGTTAACTAGGGCCATATTTAATATATCTAAGGCTACATAGCAACATGCATTGTACTGAATAACTAAATATGCAATCCAAGCTACATAACATTAAGGAAGAGTGTTACCTTAATGTTTTGATGATGTCTAGATATACATGTAATAAAATCTTATATAATGGGATGGAGGGAGTGTTGTACTACATCATTTTGCAATTGTTGTTTAGCTTCTAATATTAACTTGGTGCTTTTAGGTACATATGTCATTGCCAAAGATCCACACTTCGACCCTTTTTGCGTATGGGGCAATGAGATATTCATGAACCAACATCAAGTGAGGAAACTGATAAAGATTGTTATTAAAATGGGTCAAAAGATGTCAATCAAACTATTTGTTTACACTTTATGCAAGACAAAAGTGAACTGTAGGATGGTAAGTAAGAACCCTGTAGCCTTCTTTTTACTACCCATGAGTTTTAGATGACAATGTCTGAATCTTTTTTCCTTTGCAGTGATTCTGGAAGCAGTTTACTCAAGATTACCTCTCAAACTACATGAATGGCGGCCGGCCATCACAAGGGATTGGACTAGAGTCGTGCGTGCCTTATGCATCCAGGAGAGCACAATAGGGCCATTCCGCTTCACCTTGTTCAGCAACCAGAATGTTTGTCGCCTCTTTCTTTACCATCTGTAATAGTACAAGTATAGAACCTTGGTTCATCATTCTTTATTTGGTGCTTATGTAATTCTTAAAAATATGTACCTGTGTATCGAATAATGCATTGGTTGTTTGAACCTGATGGATATGAATAAAGCTATAGCCTACTTTCAAGTTCAAATTAGGTACAATTTTAAATAGCAACAATTAAATTAGGGTGAAATTACGGTGTGCAGGTCGTTACGGCACACACGGTCAATAAAGCACAGTATGTGCGATATACATCATAATCTGACACGGTTCATGGAGAGGAAACGTGTGTAACAATGCACACGGTTGCCGTTTGCAAAGCGTGTGTGATGTCAGACACTATCATATACGGTGCGGGAAAACTAAATGTATGTGATTGTCTACCTATCGTACACGGTTTATAATCATCAACTGTTTGTGATGTGCCAGGCATTGTAAACGTAGAGCCAGTTTGGTACGTGCCTGGAAAACTCCCGTGCCTAGAATCTGCGTGGTTTTAGGTAAAACGACAAAACTCCGACTGTGATGGCAATGCAAGCATAAACGAGTAGCAAGGGTGAAGTGTTTGGGATATTCGATATATCGAAAACGGTTATATAGGGACAACTGTATGTATCAAGGCTCACTATCCCTGATGGTTTCTAGGTCATGTGGGAAGGACCCCCCTATCGCAGTCACTCACTAGGCAATGGTTCCAAATGCCGTCGCGAGAAGGGGTTAAAAACCGTTTGTATAGCACCTCATTATACCAGTGATGGAACTAAAGATAGAAGGACCAAAGGAAGCTCTAAAAGGGGACAAGGGCAAGGATGCTATTGGAAATCAAGCTCCAGTAGTAGAGCAAGCCTTGCCCGCGGCGGAAGAAGAAGACGATATCCTCCAACCATATTATGAACATCTTACCCCCACTGAAATTGAAACTTTTAGGATCATTGAAATGGTTCGTGTTTAAAAAAAATATCTCACTCATGAAAATATTTTATTGCAAGATCACATCATTGCCCTCCGGAGCTTCATCCATAGATTGGAATATCTTTTGAGCCTGAAGGATAGACCGCTACGTCATCACCACTGCCACCTTCTTCATCACCAAAGGAGACTTGAGTTCATGGTATGGACACTCCCCTGGGCTTGTGCTAGGCTTGGGGGAGGTGTCCCGGTATTGTATCACCACCACTATCTTTGCTTTTATCAATTTTAGTTTGATCTTTAGTTTTCCTATGATTTAGTTGAATAAAAGTTTAGTTCGATCCTTTCTTTTCAAGTGTTTGCTTAGTGATCTATCTATCGATGTAATCATGTTTGAGATATATAATAAAGAGTAGCTTGAGTTTGTTTCTTTACTTTAATGTTTTAATAAAAAGAAAGGAAAATAAATGAGTAAGATCATATGCTAATCTTATGGTAAGTAATGACATGGCATAAAGAAAAGTATAAGTGGGAAAATTTGTTGGAGATTGTCAAACATAGCATTGGTCAATGATGCAACTCATGAAAGAATTAATAAGGGAAGAGAAGATCCACATGTAAATACACTATCTTGGACACATTTTTATGACTGTGAGCCCCCATTAAATATTTTGTGTCAAAATAATTGGCGTTGGACAAGGAAGACAACGTAATGATTTATGTATGTTCATATTCACATAGAAGTTATATTGTCATAGATCCTTTAACATGTGGTGCTTGCTCAATATCTTTTCTAGCCAAAAATTCAGCACTAAGTAGAGATACTACTTGTGCATCCAAAACCCTTAACCCAAATCTCATTTCGAGAGTCCACCATACCTACCTATGGATTGAGTAAGATCCTTCAAGTAAGTTGTCATCGATGAAATAAGGCAATAAAAATTGCTTCTAAAAGTGTTGGATCATTTAGTGTAAGAGAAAATTGAGCGTTGTACGAACTTGTGATGGCAAAGAATAAAAGTGACATACTACATAATAAAGGTTGCTATCGTAAGGGGCAATATAACGTGACATTCTTTTGCATTAAGGGATTTGGCATACAAACAAATAAGCGCATGACAACCTCTGCTTCCCTCTACGAAGGGCCTATCTTTTACTTTTATGCACTTAGTTTTATGTAAGAGTCAAATTATTCTTCCCTATTCCTTTTTATTTTCTCTTTTTGCAAGCACCATGCGGTGAGGAAAGATCTAGGCACATATATCCAGTAGGATCTGAGTAGGCATAATTTATTATTGTTGACATCACCCTTGAGGTGAATACGTTGGGAGGCGACACTATAAGCCCCTACCTTTCTATGTGTCCGGTTGAAACTTTTTGTTCATGGGTACACTGTGAGTGTTAGCAATCATAGAAAATTAAATCATGGTTGAGTATGTGGACTTGCCAAAAGGCTCCGACATGTGACCCTTCATGAAAATATGATGAATTGTAGTTGCAAAGTTGACTGAGAACATAGTTGGTTGGTTTTCAATAAGGTTTATGCTTTATACTTCAATATGTGATAAATTGTTACTTGTTCATGAGAAGTTATATGATAAAAATTATATGTTGAAAGTTATGTGATAAAATTTATTTGATAAAGTTCATGTTAAACTTCCTTGTTATTAAAATAATATGCATGATGCTTCCATGTCCATATTTTGTTTTTATCGACACCTCTCTCTCTAAGCATGTGGACATGCTTTTCGATTTTGGTTTTCGCTTGAGGACAAGCGAGGTCTAAGCTTGGGGGAGTTGATACGTCCATTTTGCATCATGTTTTCCTATTGTTATTTATAATGTTTTTATGCATAATAATGCTTTTGGGAGTAATTCTAATGGCTTTTCTCTCATAAATTGCAAGGTTTACTAAAAGAGGGAGAATACTGGTAACTGGAACTCTGGCCCTGAAAATGCACGTCAGATATACCTATTCTGCAGAACTCCAAATAAGCTAAAACTTCACGGAGATTTTTTATGGATTATTTAAGAATTAATGGAGCAAATAACTACCAGAGGGGCCCCACCAGGTGGGCACAACCCACCTGGGCGCGCCAGGGAGCCCAGGCGCGCCCTGGTCGGTTGTACACTCCTCGACCCACCTCTGGTGCCTCTCTTCTGGTATATAAGTCATTTTGACCTAGAAAAAAAATAAGGAGAGGACTTTTAGGACGAAGCGCCGCCGTCTCGAGGCGGAACTTGGGCAGGAGCACTTTTGTCCTCCAGTGGAGCGATTCCGCTGGGGGATCTTCCCTCCCGGAGGGGGAAATCATCATCATCATCATCATCACCAACAACTCTCCCATATTTGGGAGGGCCATCCCCATCAACATCTTCAACAACACCGTCTCCTATCAAACCCTAGTTCATCTCTTGTGTTCAATCTTTGTACCGAAACCTTAGATTGGTGCTTGTGGGTGACTAGTAGTGTTGATTACATCTTGTAGTTGATTACTATATGGTTTATTTGGTGGAAGATTATATGTTCAGATCCATTATGCTACTTAATACCCCTCTGATCTTGAGCATGATTATTATTTGTGAGTAGTTACTTTTGTTCTTGAGGTCACGGGAGAAGTCATGTTGCAAGTAATCATGTGAGCTTGATATGTGTTCGATATTTTGATGATATGTATGTTGTGATTCCCTTAGTGGTGTCATGTGAACGTTGACTACATGGCACTTCACCATATTTGGGCCTAAGGGAATGCATTGTGGAGTTGTTATTAGATGATGGGTTGCTAGAGTGACAGAAGCTTAAATCCTAGTTTATGCGCTACTTCATAAGGGACTGATTTGGATCCAAAAGTTTAATGCTACGGTTAGATTTTTTTCTTAATACTTTTCTCATAGTTGAGGATGCTTGCGAGGGGGTTAATAATAAGTAGGAGGTTTGTTCAAGTAAGAACATCACCTAAGCACTGATCCACCTACATATCAAATTATCAAAGTAGCGAACACGAATCAAGCCAACATGATGAAAGTGATTTGATGAAATTCATGTGTACCCTCAAGAACACTTTGCTTATCATAAGAGACCATTTTGGCATGTCCTTTGCCTCAAAAGGATTGGGCTACCTTCCTACACATTTGTTACCATTACTGTTACTTGCTTGTTACAAATTATCTTGCTATCAAACAACCTATTACCTACAATTTCAATGCTTGCAGATATTACCTTGCTGAAAACCACTTGTCATTTCCTTCTGCTCCTAGTTGGGTTCGACACTCTTACTTATCGAAAGGACTACGACTGATCCCCTATACTTGTGGTTCATCTGTATAGTGGACTCATATGGAATAACTTTGGGTTTAAGGAAGTGGATGCACAAGCAGTATTCCCGCTTAGTACAAGTGAAGGCTAGCAAAAGTTTGAGGAGCGACCAACTACAGAGCGACAACAGTCATAAACATGCATCGAGATTAACCAACATTGAGTGCAAGCATGAGTAGGATATAAATCACCATGAACATAAATATCATAGAGGCTATGTTGTTTTTGTTTCAACTACATGCGTGAACATGTGCCAAGTCAAGCCACTTGGATCATTCAAAGGAGGACACCATCCTGTCATACTTCATCATTACCATTTTAAAATGCATGTTGGCACTCAAAACAAACCATTATACACTCCTGGATAATTAAGCATGGCATGAGTAACTATAATCTCTAATTGTCATTGCAAACATGTTTCATTTATAATGGGTGAATCAGAAATGATAAGCCAATCATATTTACCAAAACAAAATAGGTCGAGTTCATACCAGCTTTTCTTCATCTCAATCATTTCATCAAATATCATCATTATTGCCTTTCACTTGCATGACCGAAGGATGTGAATAATAATAAGAGTGCATGTGCATTGGACTAAGTTGGAATCTGCAAACATTTATTCAAAGGAGAAGACAAGGTAATATGGGCTCTTTGTTAGATCAACTATAATGCATATAAGAGTCACTCAACATTTGCATCATGGTCTTCTCCTTACGACACAAAGAAAATAAAAGAACTTCAAAGAAACACACTAAAATATTTTTTTGAGTTTCTGTTTTCTGAAAAAAGTAAAACGAAAATGAGAAAAACTATTTACAAGGGAAACCTCCCAACACGCAAAGGAAAAACTAGAAATATTTTTGGGTTTTTCTTTTAATACTACTACTAAATGAACTAGAAATAAAAAGAAGTGAGAACTATTTTTTTTGATTTTCTCAAAGTTTTTCAAACACACAAGAAAGCAAGAAAAATAAACTAACATGGATAATACAATGGAAAAGTATGAACACCGACAACTGGAATGAATGTGTGAACATGAATGTAATGTCGGTGAGAAATACGTACTCCCCCAAACTTAGGCTTTTGCCTAAGTTGGTCTATGGCCACGGTTGGCCAGGGTAAAATCCAGGGTTATAGTTGGGGTTGTACTCGATTACAGCTGCCACTGCCTGGCGAGCTGCCTCATGGAGACGAGCGGTCTCCCTTGCTCTCTCATACTCTGTCGGCATTCTGGGAACGAGGGTACCCAGACTTGCCTACGTACGTCCCACGACGTGGCTCCATCAACGGCCTGGTACATCACATCTTCTGCATCGACAAGTCAAGACCCTCACGAGGGGCCAAGCTTCGCGAGGCGGACGACACCAAGACCTCCGGAAGGAGCGGCCTCCCAGGGCGGCCTCCTGAGGAGTGGAGATTCCTATGCAAGCGCTCACCTCATGACGTTGAGGTGACGCTAGCCATGACGACCAAGGCCAGATGCGCGCCAGCGGGTGCAGAGCGGCAAGTTTCCTCTTTGGTGCTAAGGAGGCAAGCGCAGGCGTAGGGTCCCGAGGAATCAACCGAAGGTTACCGCATACGTGCAACAAGACCAATACCGCCAGGACAGATGTCATCACCAAGCCCACCACGATGTCACAACCATAAGCTTTGCAGACGAAGACCACCTTTTGTCAGGATAAGATGTACTACTTGTCCCCCTTCAAAATTGGCCACTGTGGGATCCCTTCCCGCCTAAGTTTTGGGGGAAGAGGACCGAGGCCACTATAAGTATAGCCTAGCGACCACCATAGGAAGGGGTCGAATCCCTTGATCTCATATCCACCCCCAGAGAAGACCTCACAAGGCTGTTCTTCCTTGTACTAGTTCATCCTCAGCCCCCCCGCGAGGCTAATCCACCACAAATCAGGAGTAATGTTTTACACCGCAAGGTGGCCCGAACCTGGGTAAACTGCCGTGTCCATTTCCTTTCCTATTCATCGAGCTAGGCCGGAGAGGTTGTGTTCTTTGCACACGCCCCAGAGTTCGAACCTTTCTTGGGTCTGCGGAGCCCTAAATCCGACATTTGGCGTGCCAGGTAGGGGCGTGTCGAAGCCTCTTTTCCATCGGTTGTTTAGCCATCACTCCGTTGTTCTCATGGCAGACGCTCGTCGAGTTCGTGCTGAGCGCCGGGCAGCCCTCACCGCCCGCATTGCTCAGATAACACCCACGGGCAACGGTGCTCCCCGTCGCTCCCCATCGCCTGTAGCCAATGGCGCCACCGGCCCCGTGATCCACGAGCAGTAGGACTCGTCATTGCCGCCATTCATGTGATGCGACGGCTGCATCGCCACTCTGTCACTGACCCTGTTTGCTGCTTCGTCTTCCCATGCTCGTTGTGGGCCAGAGAACACGCAGGAGACACTGCTCATGGAGTGTGAGCTTCTGCGCCACCACTCAATCGATGAACTCTACGAGGACTAGCTGGACCACATCACTGAGCTCGTCAGTGCTGCTGGAGAGGCCCCTGCACCGTCTCGTTCGCTGCCTCCCCCACCGCCCCAAGCGAGCGACGTGTGCTACTTATTGAGCTTGCATGGTTTTTCCCTTGAAGAGGAAAGGGTGATGCAACAATGTAGAGATAAGTATTTCTCCCAGTTTGAGAACCAAGGTATCAATCCAGTAGGAGACAATGCACAAATCACTAAATAGCTGAACAAACAATCAAACAAACTTGCGCCCAACGTGATAAAGGGGTTGTCAATCCCTTCACGGTTACTTGCAAAAGTTAGATTCGATAGAGATAGATAAACAATAAAGTAAATATTTTTGGTATTTTTGGTTTATAGATCGGAAAGTAAAATATTGCAAGAATAGTAGATTGGAAAATAATATTGTAGATCGGAAACTTGTATGATGGAAAATAGACCCGGGAGCCATAGGTTTCACTTGAGGCTTCTCTCAAGAAAGAAAATAATACGGTGGGTGAACAAATTACTGCCGAGCAATTGATAGAAAAGCGCAAAGGTATGACGATATCTAAGGCAATGATCATGAATATAGGCATCACGTCTGTGTCAAGTAGACCAAAACGATTCTGCATCTACTACTATTACTACACACATCGACCGTTATCTATCATGCATCTAGAGTATTAAGTTCATAACGAATGGAGTAATGCATTAAGTAAGATGAAATTATGTAGAGGAATTAACTCAAGAAATATGATGAAAACCCCATCTTTTTATCCTTGATGGCAACAATACAATACATGCCTTGCTGCCCCTGCTGCCACTGGGAAAGAACACCGCAAGATTGAACCCAAAGCTAAGCACTTCTCCCATTGCAAGAAAAACCAATCTAGTTGGCCAAACCAAACCGATAGTTCAGAGAGAATTACAAAGATACAAAATCATGCATATAAGGATTCAGAGAAGATTCAAATAATATTCATAGATAAGCTGATCATAAATCCACAATTCATTGGATCTCGACAAACACACCGCAAAAAAGTATTACATCGAATAGATCTCCAAAAACATCGAGGAGAAGGTATTGAGAATCAAAGAGAGAGAAGAAGCCATCTAGCTACTAGCTATGGACCCGTAGGTCTGTGGAAAACTACTCACGCTTCATCGGATGGGCGATGGTGTTGATGTAGAAGCTCTCTGTGATTGAATCCCCCTCCGACAGGACGCCGGAAAAGGCCCCTAGATGGGATCTCACGGGTACAAAAGGTTGCGGCAGCGAAAAAGCATTTTCGTGGATGCCTCTGTTGGTTTGGGGATACATGGGAATATATAGGCGAAAGAATTAGGTCAGGAGGTGCACAAGAGGCCCACAAGGGTGAGGGCACGCCCTACCCCCTAGGCGCGCCCTCCATCCTTGTGGCCGCCTCGTGGCTCCTCCGACTTCATCTCCAAGTCTTCTGGTTGTCTTCTAGTCCAAGAAAAATCATCGCAAAGGTTTTATTCCGTTTGATATTCCTTTTCTGCGAAACTCAAAAACAGGGAAAAAACAGGAACTGGCACTGGGCTCTAGGTTAATAGGTTAGTCCCCAAAATAATATAAAATAGCATATTAATGCATATAAAACATCCAAAACAGATAATATAATAGCATGGAACAATAAAAAGTTATACATATGTTGGAGACGTATCAAGCATCCCCAAGCTTAATTCCTGCTCGTCCTCTAGTAGGTAAATGATAAAAACAGAATTTTTGGTGTGGAATGCTACCTAACATATTTATCGATGTAATTTTCTTTATTGTGGCATGAATGTTCAAATCCATAAGATTCAAAACAAAGTTAAATTTTGACATAAAAATGATAATACTTCAAGCATACTAATAAAGCAATTATGTCTTCTCAAAATAAGATGACCAAAGAAAGCAATCCATACATAATCATATAGTCTGGCTATGCTCCATCTTCATCACATAAAATATTTAAATCATGCACAACCCCGATGACAAGCCAAGCAATTGTTTCATACTTTTGATGTTCTCAAACTTTTTCAACTTTCATGCAATACATGAGCGTGAGCCATGGATATATCACTATAGGTGGAATAAAATATGGTGGTTGTGGAGAAGACAAAAAGAGGGAGATAGTCTCACGTCAACTAGGCGTATCAACGGGCTATGGAGATGCCCACCAATAGATATCAATGTGAGTGAGTAGGGATTGCCATGCAACGGATGCACTATAGCTATAAGTTTATGAAAGCTCAAAAAGACACTAAGTGGGTGTGCATCCAACTTGCTTGCTCACAAAGACCTAGGGAAATTTGAGGAAGTCCATCATTGGAATATACAAGGCAAGTTCTATAATGAAAAATTCCCACTAGTATAAGAAAGTGATATCATAGGAGACTCTCTATCATGAAGATCATTTGAAGCACAAGTGTGCAAAAAGGATAGTAACATTGCCCCTTCTCTATTTTTCTCTCATTTTTTTATTTGTGACTTTCTCATTTTTTGGCTTTTTTTTCTTTTTCGTCTACAGTCTCATCATGACTTGTGGGGGGATCATAGTCTCCATCATCCTTTACTCACTGGGACAATGCTCTGATAATGAATATCATCACACTTTTATTTACTTACAACTCAAGAATTACAACTCGATACTTAGAACAAAGTATGACTCTATATGAATGCCTCCGGCGGTGTACCGGGATGTGCAATGAATCAAGAGTGACATGTATGAAAGAATTATGAAAGGTGGATTTGCCACAAATATGATGTCAACCACATGATCATGCAAAGAAATATGACAATGATGAAGCGCGTCATAATAAACGGAATGGTGGAAAGTTGCATGGCAATATATCTCGGAATGGCTATGAAAATGCCAGAATAGGTAGGTAAGGTGGCTGTTTTGAGGAAGGTATATGGTGAGTGTATGGTACCGGCGAGAGTTGCGTGGCACAAGAGAGGCTAGCAATGGTGAAAGGGTGAGAGTGCGTATAATCCATGGACTCAACATTAGTCATAAAGAACTCACATACTTATTGCAAAAATCTATTAGTTATCAAAGCGAAGTACTATGCGCATGCTCCTAGGGGGATAGATTGGTAGGAAAAGACCATCGCTCGTCCCCGACCACCACTCATAAGGAAGACAATCAATAAATAAATCACGCTCCGACTTCATCACATAACGGTTCACCATACGTGCATGCTACGGGAATCACAAACTTCAACACAAGTATTGATTAAATTCACAACTACTCACTAGCATGACTCTAATATCACCATCTTCATATGTCAAAACAATCATAAAGAATCAAACTTCTCATAGTATTCAATGCGCTTTATATGAAAGTTTTTATTATATCCCTCTTGGATGCCTATCATATTAGGACTACAATTTATAACCAAAGCAAATAACCATGCTGTTTAGAGACTCTCAAAATAATATAAGTGAAGCATGAGAGTTCATCAATTTCTATAAAATGAAACAACCGCTGGATATAAGTGAAGTACTAGAGCAATATTGCCTAGCTCAAAAGATATAAGTGAAGCACAAAGAGTATTCTAATAAATCACGATTTATGTGTGTCACTCTCAAAAGGTGTGTATAGAAAGGATGACTGTGGAAAACTAAAAAGCAAAGACTCAAATCATACAAGACGCTCCACACAAAACACATATCATGTGGTGAATAAAAATATAGCCTCAAGTAAAGTTATCTATAGACGAAGACGAAAGAGGGGTTTCCTTCGGGGGCATACCCAAGCTTAGGCTCTTGGTTGTCCTTGAATATTACCTTGGGGTGCCTTGGGAATCCCCAAGCTTAGGCTCTTGCCACTCCTTATTCCATAGTCCATCAAATCCTTACCCAAAACATGAAAACTTCACAACACAAAACTCAACAGAAAATCTCATAAGTTCCGTTAGTATAAGAAAACAAATCACCACTTTATGGTATTGTTGCAAACTCATTATTTATTTATATTGGTGTAATATCTACTATATTACAACTCTTCCATGGTTCATACACCCCGACACTACCCATAGATTAATCAAAATAAGCAAGCAACACATAGAAAACAGAATCTGTCAAAAACATAACAGCCTGTAGCAATCTGTAACTCTAGAATACTTCTGTAACTCCAAAAATTCTGAAAAATTAGGAATATCTGGGAAATTTTTGTACCAATCCAGAGCAAAAAGAATTCGATAAAAAGCATGTTTCAATATAATCCAGGAAATTATTTACTAGGCGCAAAAATTTCTGTTTTTCAGCAGGATCAAAACAACTATTACCGTAAGCTATCCCAAAGGTCTTACTTGACACAAACACTAATTAAAACACAAAACCACATCTAACCATAGGCTAGATGAATTATTCAAAGCAAAACAGGAACAAAAAGCAAAGAACAAAAATAAAAATTGGGTTGCCTCCCAACAAGTGCTATTGTTTAACGCCCTTAGCTAGGCATAAAACATGAATAGATCTAGGTATTGTCATATTTGGCATGCAATCCATAAGTAGCTCTCATAATAGATTCATATGGCAATTTAATTTTCTTTCTAGGAAATTGTTCCATGTCCTTCCTTAACGGAAATTGAAATCTAATGTTTCCTTCTTTCATATCAATAATTGCACCAATCATTCTAATGAAAGGTCTACCAAGAATAATAGGACATGTAGGATTGCAATCTATATCAAGAACAATGAAATCTACAGGCACATAATTCTTATTTGCAATAATAAGAACATCATTAATCATTCCCATAGGTTTCTTAGTAGTGGAATCCGCAAGATGCAAATTTAAAGAACAATCATCAAATTCACCGAAACCTAACACATCACATAAAGTTTTTGGAATTGTGGAAAGGTTAGCACCCAAATCACACAAAGCATGGAACTCATAATATTTGATCTTAATCTTAATAGTAGGTTCCCACTCATCATAAAGTTTTCTAGGGATAGAAACTTCTAATTCAAGCTTTTCGTCAAAAAGATTGCATCATAGCATCAACGAAGTTTAGTAAAAGCTTTGTTTAGATTATAAGCATGAGGAGAATTCAACATGGATTGCAACAAGGAAATATTTTTGGTTTATAGATCAGAAAGTAAAATATTGAAAGAATAGTAGATCAAAAATATTTACTTTATCGTTTATCTTTCTCTATCAGATCTCACTTTTGCAAGTAACCATGAAGGGATTGACAACCCCTTTATCGCTTTGGGTGCAAGTTTATTTGATTGTTTGTGCAGGTATTCAATGATTTGTGCGTTGTCTCCTACTGGATTGATACCTTGGTTCTCAAACTGAGGGAAATACTTATCTATACTTTACTGCATCACCCTTTCCTCTTCAAGGGAAAAACAAACGCAGGCTCAAGAAGTAGCACATGTCAGCGAGCGTGGCTGTATTCTATGCTTTCTTCCCTCAGCTAACTCACAAGGGCCTCCAGAGCCAGGACCACGGGTCGTGATCCCTCCTAGGCACCTTCATGAGGCTAGCCACCCCTTTTCTCATGCAATTCGCTTGCACATTAAAGGGGATCCACTAAGCATCGCACCTCTAGGGCCCCTACTGGCCCTCGAGCCCTCACCCCCTGGCCTTGACTAAGGCACCGCGACCTGGCATACCAGCGGCGGTTGAGCCTTGCTCGAGGGCCGGGTCCCAAGGACGTAGATGACCCAGATGAGTGAGGCAGAAGGAGTCGGGGCGAGTCCCGCCTAGGAATTCCGCAGCTACTGGGATGCGGCTAGGCATCGCACAAAGGCTTCCCTCGCAGTGAAAGGATAACTACAAAGTCGCCGAGATAAGTCACCCCATACATGCAAGTGTGCCTCCCACGTTTGGCATTTTCGCCCCTTGCAATCTTGCTAGGGAAAGGATCCCTTTCAGTCTTCCGAGAGCTGCTTGCACATCAAAGGGGACCCCTGAGTATCACGCCTCAGGGGCTCTTACCAGACCTCGGGCCGCTCACCTCCCGGCCTTGACCATGGCAGCGCGACCTGGCATACGAGCGATGACTGAAGCCTACCTGGGGACTGGGTCCAGCCGACGTAGAGCACTAAGCTACAGCAAGAATGAAAGGGGGGACCGTGCCATAGCGGTAAACGCAAGCACATCATTGATGGGAACAATAGAGCCTAAGCAAAAGTATCAAAATTTTTACATACCCTCGAGGGGTTTGTCATGATCACTTGCAAGGATGAAACAAAAAGAAGAATTTCTAAAGAGACCACAACCTCGGCAGCATCATTGGTGATGCCTGACTGACGTCACTGCTGATGTACGGGCACGACGACTCGGCGGCTCATAGCTGACGTCATCACTCATGTCGTGCTCGGAGGAGGCACTGCTGCTGTCGGAGGAACCGCGGACAAGGCCAATGTAAAGTTCACCATCGGCGGCCTCACCACCTCGACCGCCTTCCCTGAGGCAGCACTCCAGGCGCCTCCCATCCTCATCAAAGACCTTGAAGAAGAGCGTTGATGCCCCGTCGAACTCGAAGTGGATGGCATGGCCTCCTTCCGGGCGGCAGCCATGGGCAATCACGCCCCACCCCCAGGTCTTGAAGACATCGCCGGAGTCGACGACCTCGACTTCCGCCTCCGAAGCCTGGCCGAAGCATCCGTCATGCTGCGGCCACAGTTCAACGATCCCCCTCAGTGGTATCTCCCTTGCGAGAGGTCTCGAGAGTCGAATACACGTGCGCGGTGGCATTACCGCCCACACCATGAACTGAGAGGCCGTGCCTTTGGCGTGGGTCCACAAGTGAGGCGGCCCTATGGCCGCTGCCTATCGTCCTCCGCGGTCTTGATCCTCGCGGCGCCAGTCGTCACCCACGTGCACAGGGCCCTGCGCGCGAGCGTATAGGGGGGCCAGGAAGCCCGATGGAGCCTGTTCGTGCCAAGGCCGCGTCATCATGGGTTCCGCAGCGGCGCCCCGGGAGTGATCGGGCCTCTTCTTCGGCGGGAGCAGCTCGGCTTCCACTTGAGGGGCCTTCCCCTTCTCCGCGGCGGAGAACCTCCTCACTGGCGCCATGGATGCTCTAGCAAGAAGGCGGAGCAAGAAGAAGGAGAATTAAGCAGCGAGAAGACGAAGATGGGCTGGGTGCTCTGCCCCTTCCCCTATTTATAGCCAGGAGGCCAACCGTCGGCCTCCCACGATCTCGGGTAATACTGGTTTTTTGTGCATGCAATAGACACTTGTTAAGTCGGTCGGTTGCCGAGGCAGCATGGGGAAGTGGAGACGCGCATGTCCCATCAAGAGCCACACGTCGACCCGGTCTGCAGGTGGTTGGGGCCCGCGGTGCTTCGCACTTGCCCTTTGGCTTTGCTTCGGAGCCAAGTGCGAACGCGCCTTGGGCCCGGGGGCTACTGTCGGCGTTCTGGGAACCAGGGTACCCAAACTTGCCTGCCTGCGGCCCATGGCGTGGCTCCATCAGTGGCCTGGTACAATCCATCTTTAGCATCGACAAGTCAAGAGCCTCGCGAGGGGCCAAGCCTCGCAAGGCGGATGACACCAAGACCTCCGGAAGGAGCGGCCTCCCTAGGCGGCCTCCTGAGGAGCGGAGATTCCTGTGCAAGCGCTCACCTCATGAGGTTGAGGTGATGCCAGCCATGACGACCAAGGCCAGGCGCGCGCCAGTGGGCGCAGAGCGGCAGGTTTCCTCTTTGGTTCTAAGGAGGGAAGCACATGCGCAGGGTCCCGAGGAATCAACCAAAGGTTACCGCTTATGTGCAACAAGACCAAGACCGCCAGGACGCCGAGACAGATGTCGGTGTACAAAAGTAGGGGCTCTGCTTTTGACCCCTTTACTTGTGCACGGGCAGTCGAAGACACCTGCCACGGCCACACATAAACAAAGCAGGAGAGGGAAGCCGGAGAGAAGCTGAAGGCACAAGACGAACAGAGCAACATCAAGGACCAAGATCACAAAGATCGCACGGGCAACGCAGGTTGCCCCGGCAAGGACCCTTGTCGAGGGCAGCCTCAGCAGCCCCGGCGAGACCCTTGCCGGGGCAGCTCGTCCACACCAGCTGAGTGAGCCACCTTCGAGCCCACCAACGCTAAGCAGATGAATTTTGGATAGGGCTCGGGAGGCACCTCCGTGGTGGCATGCAGATCTTTGTGAAGACAAAGAACAGTCAAGATCAAATGAGGACAGGAAGGCAAAAATCCCCGGCAAGGTTCTTGCCAAGGAAGCCCACGAGACCCCCGGCAAGATCCTTGCCGGGGACGATGGCGTGCCGCGGCAGGACCGTTACCGGGCCACCCGGCAAGGCCCACGCCAGGCGTGCTAGTAGGGCCACTGCCAGGCGCGCACCAGTGAGTCTCCGCCGCCGCCATTCGCATGCTGTTGCCGACCCAACCAGCTGGGCAGGCACCTGCGTGGCAACATGCAACCCCTCGTGGGGGCTCTACCACCGCGCCACCTCAGCTGCATGCCTGCCTACATGGCACTGCATGCGTTGCTGGCCGGGGCACGTGTCGAAGCCAGGAGGGGCGGCGACGGACGGGACGGGCCTCACCCGTGTCCCCGATAAAGTGAAGGACACCTAAGCCCCGCATTTAATGTGCTTTGTCCTGTAATACTAGCGATAAACTCATAACGCTGTAGCACTTTCCACCTCCTATGTGCCACTATGGCGGCCCCTTTCGCCTATAAAAGGATGCCCGAGGCGCATGGGGGAGGGATTCGGCTCTTTGGAACCTGGCAACACCCAGAGCTAGTTCAGGAGCTCAAGAACACTAAATACATCCACCAAAGCAGGATCGTAGGGTTTTACGCATCTTTGTGGCCCGAACCTGGGTAAATCCCCTTTGTGCTGTCCACTAGTCCCGGTCTTCTCACGATCCCGTGCCCCGCAACCGTAGTAGGGATTCTTGTGATCCCATAGGTGTCGTTTCCCACCGACATCTTTGGCGCGCCAGGCAGGGGGCGCAAATTGAGAGAATCTGGCCTAGTGGTAGGACTAGCAGTTTATCATCGCCATGGCTCCTAAGAAGAAGACGACCACGGTGATTGGCTCGTTCGGGACCGGACTGCCGTCGCCGGAGTGGGCCAGTAGCGGGCCAGTCGCGAAGAGAACCCGTGGTGCGGCCCGCTAACACCCACATCACCCTGGCAGTCCAGGCCCGGTGGGCGGTGTCGCATGTAGGACGGGCGATGAGCCGCGCGGCACTGGCGTCGGAGACGACGTCGGACCCCCCGCAGGCGGCGCGGGGCCCTCCAGGGGCGTCATCGTGCCGCCCACCGATGGCGCGGCGACCTCCAAGACACCAACACCAGCACCTACGGCGTGCTCCTCTCAAATCATATGCGATGAGCAGCGCCGCCTTGCTGGTGACCCAGGGCGCCACCCTGGGAAACACCCTATGCGTCCTTCGTAGGATGAGGGAGGCCAGCATGCACGCCGTGGCGCCGATGAAGGTGGCGGGCGGTTGCGGAGCCATGGTGAGGCTCCTTCTAACGTGGTTAGAAGTCGAAGCGCATCACGGTCCACCCAACTCTCGCCACCACCCACACCAGCAGAAGCTCTGGCACGCGCGCAACTCCTCCTCGACTTCCCCCCATGGCGGAAAAGCTTGATGAATGGAGGGCCACCGTCCGGAGCCTCGTCGGCATCACCAACGATGATGAGTTGTGACCGGCGAAACTCGTGGGCCGTTGCTCCGTCGGGCCACCCCCTGCTAGCAGGGGCCGAGACAAAGGCGATGCGGCTATGGTGTACTCCCCTCCTCAGCACCGGCCGCCGCGGGCGACGACCCGTCGTGAGGATGCTCGTGATGATGTCTCCATCGCGTCGTCCGACCCGCGAACCAACCGCGATCAGCGCCAAGTCCTTCGGGAGCGGGCTCATGAGGACGCTCGAACCACCATCGAGCGCCGAGGTGACGCGCGCCACCAGTCGGACAGGCGGGCAGGGCCCGCTACGGACCACCCAGCGCCGGGAGGCTACGGTGGCCTACCATACGAGGTGGGTTGTCCGGCTTTCACCCGTGAGCTACGGCAGTTCCAGTGGCCCTCCCACCGCACTTTCAAGCCCAATGTTGGTGAGAAGTACAATAGCAAGACTCACCCGTCAGAGTTCCTCAGCATCTACACTATCACGATGCAAGCTGCTGGGGCCCGCGACGATAAGGTGCTTGCCAACTACTTCCCGTTGGCAGTCAAGCCTAATGTTATGTCATGGTTGATGCACTTGCCGATGGATTCCATCTCTTCTTGGGCGGATATGTGCCATGAGTTTGTTGGCGCCTTTACCGGAGGCCACCAAGCTCATGGCCAGGCGAGTGATTTACACATCATCCCCCAGAAGGAAGGGGAAAACTTGCGCAAGTACATCCAAAGGTTCAGCCGGGTGCAGTACAACATCCCCGACGTTCATCCCGCCGCCGTGATCAGTGCATTCCACCAGAATGTGCACAACCGCAAGATGCGCGAAGAGCTGGCGATGAACAAGGTCAAGGATGTGGCCAAACTTTATGTCCTGGCTGATCGATGCGCTCGCGCTGAAGAGGGAAGGAAGTACCCCGGCGAGGATGCCGGCGCGGAAACCGACTCCACTGGCGATACCGCCACCCCAGCGAAGAAGAGCCGACGCCATAACAGGAAACGCAAGGGCAATGCCGTGCTTGCCGTCGAGGGATCTGACGACACCAACGCCACCAAGAAGACCAAGGCAAGCGACCCTAGCAAGGAGGTTGCCGGGTGTGTCGTTTGCCGTGCGTTGGCGGCCGCCGACAAGCCAGGAGGCTCCGACAAGCAGTATTGCAAGATCCACCACACCAAGGGCCATGACCTCCAACACTGCCGACAAGTATAGCTGCTCGTTGAGAAGCAGAAGGCCGAGTATGAGCGGCAGGACAATGAGTAGGGCCAAGATGGTGCCGAGGGGTCCGGCAAGAAATGTGGCGGCCAAGGAGGCTGCCGCGGCAAAGGCAGTCAGCAGGAGAGGCCCGCCCGGGGCCGCGACAAGAAACAAGAAGATGATGATCATGACGGGGATGACGAGTCCGACGATCATGGGTTCCAAAAAGCCACAGAGGCCATGTGCGTCGATGGTGGCGCCTCGCTGTATACATCTCACCGCCAGCTCAAGCAGTGGGCGCGAGAGATCACAGCAGTGGAGCCATCGTTCGACGCACGGAAGCCGTTGAAATGGTCCAGCACGCCCATCATCTTTGACACCGAGGACCACCCTGACTGCACTACTGCGGTCGGGTGCTTGCCGTTGTTGGTTTCCCCAATGATCCGCAACCTCAAGGTGACAAAGATGTTGGTCAATGGCGGGGCCGGCCTGAACTTGATCTCGCCTGCCATGGTCAAGAAGCTGCAGATCCCTGACGGAGACCTCGAGCAAACGGGCACCTTCCAAGGGGTTAACCCGGGGAGGAGCCAGCCGAAGGGAAAGGTCACGCTTCCTGTGACCTTCGGAGGCGAGCTGAATCACAGGAGGAGAGGATTGTTTTCGATGTAGCCGAGATCCCCTTGCCTTACAACGGGATCCTCGGCCGCCCGGCACTAACCAAGTTCATAGCGGCTTCACATTATGCCTACAACATGTTGATGCCCAGGCCAATGAACATCATTACCGTCCCCTTCGACAAGAAAGATGGTTGGTTTGCGCTGCTAACTCTACCAGGAAGCAGTTGCAGCAGCTGCCGCCAAGGCACCTGCCCCTGCAGACGGAGCCCCGGGAGGGAAGAAGACAAGTGAGACCCCTTGTATTGGAAATATGCCCTAGAGGCAATAATAAAAGGATTATTATTATATTTCCTTGTTCATGATAATTGTCTTTTATTCATGCTATAATTGTGTTATCCGGAAATCGTAATACATGTGTGAATACATAGACCACAATATGTCCCTAGTGAGCCTCTAGTTGACTAGCCCATTGATCAATAGATAGTCATGGTTTCCTGAATATGGACATTGGATGTCATTGATAATGGGATCACATCATTAGGAGAATGATGTGATGGACAAGACCCAATCCTAAGCATAGCACAAGATCGTGTAGTTTGTTTGCTAGAGCTTTTCCAATGTCAAGTATATTTTCCTTAGACCATGAGATCTTGTAACTCCCGGATACCATAGGAGTGCTTTGGGTGTACCAAACGTCACAACGTAACTGGGTGACTATAAAGTTATACTACGGGTATCTCCGAAAGTGTCTGTTGGGTTGACACGGATCGAGACTGGGATTTGTCACTCCGTATGACGGAGAGGTATCTCTGGGCCCACTCGGTAATGCATCAGCATAATGAGCTCAAAGTGACCAAGTGTATGGTCACGGGATCATGCATTACGGTATGAGTAAAGTGACTTGCCGGTAACAAGATTGAATGAGGTATTGGGATACCGACGATCGAATCTCGGGCAAGTAACATACCAATTGACAAAGGGAATTGTATACGGGGTTGCTTGAATCCTCGACATCGTGGTTCATCCGATGAGATCATCGAGGAGCATGTGGGAGCCAACATGGGTATCCAGATCCCGCTGTTGGTTATTGATCGGAGAGCCGTCTCAGTCATGTCTATGTGTCTCCCGAACCCGTAGGGTCTACACACTTAAGGTTCAGTGAGCTAGGGTTGTAGAGATATTAGTATGCAGCAAACCGAAAGTTGTTTGGAGTCCCGTATGAGATCCCGGATGTCACGAGGAGTTCCAGAATGGTCCGGAGGTAAAGAATTATATATGGGAAGTCGAGTTTCGGCCATCAGGATAGTTTCGGGGGTCACCGGTATTGTATCAGGACCACCGGAAGGGTCCCCGGGGTCCACCGGGTGGGTCCATCTATCCCGGAGGGCCCCATGGGCTGAAGTGGGAGGGGAACCAGCCCCTGGTGGTCTGGTGCGCCCCCCTTGGCCTCCCGTGCGCCTAGGGTTGGGAACCTAGGGTAGGGGGCGCCTCCACTTGCCTTGGGGGGCAAGGCACCCCCCTTGGCCGCCGCCCCCCCTAGGAGATCCCATCTCCTAGGGCCGGCGCCCCCCTGGGGACCCTATATATAGAGGGGGGGGGGGAGGGAGGGAAGCCACACCTTTTCACTTGGCGCCTCCCTTCCCCCTTGCTACACCTCTCCCTCCCGCAGACGCTTGGCGAAGCCCTGCCAGGATCCCTGCTGCATCCACCACCACGCCGTCGTGCTGCTGGATCTTCATCAACCTCTCCTTTCCCCTTGCTGGATCAAGAAGGAGGAGACGTCACGCTGACCGTACGTGTGTTAAACGCGGAGGTGCCATCCGTTCGGCGCTAGGATCTACGGTGATTTGGATCACGACGAGTACGACTCCCTCAACCCCGTTCTCTTGAACGCTTCCGCTTGATCTACAAGGGTATGTAGATGCACTCCTCTCTCTCGTTGCTAGATGAACTCATAGATTGATCTTGGTGAAACCATATAATTTTTTTTATTTTCTGCAACATTCCCCAACAGTGGCATCATGAGCTAGGTCTATGCGTAGTTCTCTTCGCACGAGTAGAACACAAATCTGTTGTGGGCGTAGATGTTGTCAACTTTCTTGCCACTACTAGTCTTATTATGCTTCAGCGGTATTGTGGGATGAAGTGGCCCGGACCGACCTTACACGTACGCTTACGTGAGACAGGTTCCACCGACTGACATGCACTAGTTGCATAAGGTGGCTAGCGGGTGTCTGTCTCTTCCACTTCAGTTGGAGCGGATTCGATGAAAAGGGTCCTTATGAAGGGTAAACATAAGTTGACAAATCACGTTGTGGATTTTTCGTAGGTAAGAAAACGTTCTTGCTAGAACCCTATTGCAGCCACGTAAAAGATGCAACAACAATTAGAGGACGTCTAACTTGTTTTTGCAGCAATTGCTTTGTGACGTGATATGGCTAAAAGGTGTGATGAATGATGAATGATATATTGTGATGTATGAGATCATGTTCTTGTAATAGGAATCACGACTTGCATGTCGATGAGTATGACAACCGGCAGGAGCCATAGGAGTTGTCTTAATTATTGTATGACCTGCTTGTCAATGATTTAACGCCATGTAATTACTTTACTTTATTGCTAAACCGTTAGCTATAGTAGTAGAAGTAATAGTTTGCGTGCAACTTCATGGAGACATGATGATGGAGATCATGATGATGGAGATCATGGTGTCATGCCGGTGACGAAGATGATCATGGAGCCCCGAAGATGGAGATCAAAGGAGCTATATGATATTGGCCATATCATGTCACTACTATTTGATTGCATGTGATGATTATCATGTTTTTGCATCTTGTTTACTTAGAACAGCGGTAGTAAATAAGATGATCCCTCATAATAATTTCAAGAAAGTGTTCCCCCTAACTGTGCACCGTTGCGACAGTTCGTTGTTTCGAAGCACCACGTGATGATCGGGTGTGATAGATTCTAACGTTCACATACAACAGGTGTAAGACAGATTTACACATGCAAAACACTTAGGTTAACTTGACGAGCCTAGCAAGTACAGACATGGCCTCGGAACACAGAGACCGAAAGGTCGAACATGAGTTGTATGGAAGATACGATCAACATGGAGATGTTCACCGATGATGACTAGTCCGTCTCACGTGATGATCGGACATGACCTAGTCGACTCGGATCATGTAACACTTAGATGACTAGAGGGATGTCTAATTTGAGTGGGAGTTCATTAAATAATTTGATTAGATGAACTTAATTATCATGAACTTAGTCTAAAATATTTGCAAAAAATGTCTTGTAGATCAAATAGCCAACGCTCATGTCAACATGAACTTCAACGCGTTCCTAGAGAAAACCAAGCTGAAAATGATGGCAACAACTATACAGACCGGGTCCGGAACCTGAGGATCATCCTCATAGCTGCCAAGAAAGCATATGTCCTAGAAGGACCGCTAGGTGAAGCACCCATCCCAGAGAACCAAGACGTTATGAACGCTTGGCAGTCACGTGCTGATGATTAGTCCCTCGTTCAGTGCGGCATGCTTTACAGCTTAGAACCAGGGCTCCAAAAGCATTATGAGCAACACGGAGCATATGAGACGTTCGAGGAGCTGAAAATGGTTTTCCAAGCTCATGCCCGGGTCGAGAGATATGAAGTATCTGACAAGTTCTATAGTTGTAAGATGGAGGAAAATAGTTCTGTCAGTGAGCACATACTCAAAATGTCTGGGTTGCACAACCGTCTGTCCCAGCTGGACATTAACCTCCTGGACGAGGTGGTCATTGACAGAATCCTTCAGTCGCTCCCACCGAGCTACAAGAGCTTTGTGATGAACTACAATATGCAGGGGATGGTGAAAACTATTCCTAAAGTATTTTCAATGCTGAAGTCAGCAGAGGTAGAAATCAAAAAGGAACATCAAGTGTTGATGGTCAATAAAACCACTAAGTTCAAGAAAGGCAAGGGTAAGAAGAACTTCAAGAAGGATGGCAAGGATGTTGCCGCGCCCGGTAAGCCAGTTGCCGGGAAGAAGTCAAAGAATGGACCCAAGCCTGAAACTGAGTGCTTTTATTGCAAAGGGAAGGGTCACTGGAAGCGGAACTGCCCCAAATACTTAGCGGACAAGAAGGCCGGCAACACTAAAGGTATATGTGATATACATGTAATTGATGTGTACCTTACCAGTGCTCATAGTAGCTCCTGGGTATTTGATACCGGTGTCGTTGCTCATATTTGTAACTCAAAGCAGGAGCTGCAGAATAAGCGGAGACTGGCGAAGGACGAGGTGACGATGCGCGTTGGGAATGGTTCCAAGGTCGATGTGATCGCCGTCGGCACGCTACATCTACATTTACCTACGGGATTAGTTTTAAACCTCAATAATTGTTATTTAGTGCCAAGTTTGAGCATGAACATTGTATCTGGATCTCGTTTAATACGAGATGTTTACTCATTTAAATCCGAGAATAATGGTTGTTATATTTATATGAGAGATATGTTTTATGGTCATGCCCCGATGGTCAATGGTTTATTCTTAATGAATCTCGAACGTGATGTTACACATATTCATAGTGTGAATACCAAAAGATGTAAAGTTGATAACGATAGTCCCACATACTTGTGGCACTACCGTCTTGGTCACATTGGTGTCAAGCGCATGAAGAAGCTCCATGCCGTTGGACTTTTAGAGTCTCTCGATTATGAATCATTTGACATATGCGAACCATGCCTCATGGGTAAAATGACCAAGACTCCATTCTCCGGAACAATGGAGCGAGCAACCAACTTATTGGAAATCATACATACTGATGTGTGCGGTCCAATGAGCGTTGAGGCTCGCGGAGGATATCGTTATGTTCTCACTCTCACTGATGACTTAAGTAGATATGGGTATGTCTACTTGATGAAACACAAGTTTGAGACCTTTGAAAAGTTCAAGGAATTTCAGAATGAGGTAGAGAATCAACGTGACCGAAAGATAAAGTTCTTGCGATCAGACCGTGGAGGAGAATATTTAAGTCACGAATTTGGTACGCACTTAAGAAAATGTGGAATCGTTTCACAACTAACGCCGCCTGGAACACCTCAGCGTAACGGTGTGTCCGAACATCGTAATCGCACTCTATTGGATATGGTGCGATCTATGATGTCTCTTACCGATTTACCGCTATCATTTTGGGGATACGCTCTAGAGACAGCTACATTCACTTTAAATAGGGCTCCGACTAAATCCGTTGAGACGACACTGTATGAATTATGGTTTGGGAAGAAACCTAAGCTGTCGTTTCTAAAAGTTTGGGGATGCGATGCTTATGTCAAGAAACTTCAACCTGAAAAGCTCGAACCCAAGTTGGAAAAATGCGTCTTCATAGGATACCCTAAGGAAACCATTGGGTATACCTTCTACCTTAGATCCGAAGGCAAGATCATTGTTGCCAAGAAAGGATCCTTTCTGGAAAAAGAGTTTCTCTCAAAAGGAGTAAGTGGGAGGAAAGTAGAACTTGATGAAGTACTACCTCTTGAACCGAAAAGTAGTGCAGCTCAGGAAAATGTTCCTGTGGTGCCTACACCGACTGGAGAGGAAATCAATGATGATGATGATCAAGGTACTTTGGATCAAGTTGCTACCGAACTTCGTAGGTCCACAAGGACACGTTCAACACCAGAGTGGTATGGCAACCCTGTCCTGGAAATCATGTTGTTAGACAACGGTGAACCTTCGAACTATGAAGAAGCGATGGCGGGCCCAGATTCCAACAAATGGCTTGAAGCCATGCAATTCGAGATAGAATCCATGTATGAAAACAAAGTATGGACTTTGACAGACTTGCCCGATGATCGGCGAGCGATAGAAAACAAATGGATCTTTAAGAAGAAGACGGACGCGAATGGTAATGTTGCCATCTATAAAGCTCGACTTGTTGCCAAGGGTTATCGGGAAGTTCAAGGGGTTGACTACGATGAGACTTTCTCTCCCGTAGCGAAGCTGAAGTCCATCCGAATCATGTTAGTAATTGCCGCATACTATGATTATGAGATATGGCAGATGGACGTCAAAACGGCATTCCTTAACGGCTATCTTAAGGAAGAACTGTATATGATGCAGCCAGAAGGTTTTGTCGACCCTAAGAATGCTAACAAGTTATGCAAGCTCGAGCGATCCATTTATGGGCTGGTGCAAGCATCTCGGAGTTGGAACATTCACTTTGATGAGATGATCAAAGCGTTTGGGTTTATGCAGACTTATGGAGAAGCCTGCGTTTACAGGAAAGTGAGTGGGAGCTCTGTAGCATTTCTCATATTATATGTAGATGACATACTTCTGATGGGAAATGATATAGAACTTTTGGATAGCATTAAGGCCTACTTGAATAAGTGTTTTTCAATGAAGGACCTTGGAGAAGCTGCTTACATATTAGGCATCAAGATCTATAGGGATAGATCGAGACGCCTCATAGGTCTTTCACAAAGCACATACCTTGATAAGATATTGAAGAAGTTCAATATGGATCAGTCCAAGAAAGGGTTCTTGCTTGTATTGCAAGGTGTGAGATTGAGCTCGGCTCAATGCCCGACCACGGCAGGAGATAAAGAAGAGATGAGTGTCATCCCCTATGCCTCATTTATAGGATCTATTATGTATGCCATGCTATGTACCAGACCTGATGTAAACCTTGCCGTAAGTTTGGTAGGTAGGTACCAAAGTAATCCCGGCAAGGAACACTGGACAGCGGTCAAGAATATCCCGAAGTACCTGAAAAGGACAAAGGACATGTTTCTAGTTTATGGAGGTGGCGAAGAGCTCGTCGTAAAGGGTTACGTTGATGCTAGCTTCGACACAGATCTGGATGACTCTAAGTCACAAACCGGATACGTGTATATGTTGAATCGTGGAGCAGTAAGCTGGTGCAGTTGCAAGCAGAGCATCGTGGCAGGATCTACATGTGAAGCGGAGTACATGGCAGCCTCGGAGGCAGCACATGAAGCAATATGGATGAAGGAGTTCATCACCGACCTAGGAGTCATACCCAATGCGTCGGGGCCGATCACTCTCTTCTGTGACAACATTGGAGCTATTGCCCTTGCCAAGGAGCCCAGGTTTCACAAGAAGACCAGGCACATCAAGCGTCGTTTCAACTCCATCCGTGAAAATGTTCAAGATGGAGACATAGATATTTGCAAATTACATACGGATCTGAATGTCGCAGATCCGTTGACTAAACCTCTTCCGCGAGCAAAACATGATCAACACCAGAACTCTATGGGTGTTCGATTCATCACAATGTAACTAGATTATTGACTCTAGTGCAAGTGGGAGACTGTTGGAAATATGCCCTAGAGGCAATAATAAAAGGATTATTATTATATTTCCTTGTTCATGATAATTGTCTTTTATTCATGCTATAATTGTGTTATCCGGAAATCGTAATACATGTGTGAATACATAGACCACAATATGTCCCTAGTGAGCTTCTAGTTGACTAGCCCGTTGATCAACAAATAGTCATGGTTTTCTCACTATGGACATTGCATGTCATTGATAACGGGATCACATCATTAGGAGAATGATGTGATGGACAAGACCCAATCCTAAGCATAGCACAAGATCGTGTAGTTTGTTTGCTAGAGCTTTTCCAATGTCAAGTATCTTTTCCTTAGACCATGAGATCGTGTAACTCCCGGATACCGTAGGAGTGCTTTGGGTGTACCAAACGTCACAACGTAACTGGGTGACTATAAAGGTATACTACAGGTATCTCCGAAAGTGTCTGTTGGGTTGACACGGATCGAGACTGGGATTTGTCACTCCATATGACGGAGAGGTATCTCTGGGCCCACTCGGTAATGCATCATCATAATGAGCTCAAAGTGACCAAGTGTCTGGTAACGGGATCATGCATTACGGTACGAGTAAAGTTACTTGCCGGTAACGAGATTGAACGAGGTATTGGGATACCAGCGATCGAATCTCGGGCAAGTAACATACCGATTGACAAAGGGAATTGTATACGGGGTTGCTTGAATCCTCGACATCGTGGTTCATCCGATGAGATCATTGAGGAGCATGTGGGAGCCAACATGGGTATCCAGATCCCGCTGTTGGTTAATGATGGGAGAGCCGTCTCGGTCATGTCTACGTGTCTCCCGAACCCGTAGGGTCTACACACTTAAGGTTCGGTGATGCTAGGGTTGTAGAGATATTAGTATGCAGCAAACTGAAAGTTGTTCGGAGTCCCGGATGAGATCCCAAACGTCACGAGGAGTACCGGAATGGTCCGGAGGTAAAGAATTATATATAGGAAGTCAAGTTTCGGCCATCGGGAAAGTTTCGGGGGTCACCGGTATTGTACCGGGACCACTGGAAGGGTCCCGGGGGTCCACCGGGTGGGGCCATCTATCTCGGAGGGCCCCATGGGCTGAAGTGGGAGGGGAACCAGCCCCTGGTGGGCTGGTGCGCCCCCCTTGGCCCCCCTGCGCCTAGGGTTGGGAACCCTAGGGGAGGGGGCGCCTCCACTTGCCTTGGGGGGCAAGGCACCCCCCTTGGCCGCCGCCCCCCTAGGAGATCCCATCTCCTAGGGCCGGCGCCCCCCCTGGGGACCCTATATATAGAGGGGGGGAGGGAGGGCAGTCGCACCTTTTCACTTGGCGCCTCCCTTCCCCCTTGCTATACCTCTCCCTCCCACAAACGCTTGGCGAAGCCCTGCCGGGATCCCTGCTGCATCCATGTCACGCCCAATATGCGACCCTATCCAAAAGGAACTCGAAGGTCCCACCAAGGATAGACCCGCATATTGAAACGCTTTTGCAAGGTGGATATCATTACATCAACATTACATAATAGATGGGGATACATACAAAAGGCATACAATGCCACACGAATACATCATCATCATACACAAGAGCCACATCCGACTACGGATGAAACACTAACTGAAACTCAAACGACAACCACCCTGCTAGCCCAGGCTGCCGACCTGGAACCTATCCCCTGATCGAAGAAGAAGCAGAAGAAGAACTCCAAAACAAGCAAACCTCTCTCTCGCGTCATGATCATCGCATAACCAGTACCTGCAATTGTTGTTGTAGTAATCTGTGAGCCACGAGGACTCAACAATCCCATTACCATGGGTATCAAGACTAGCAAAGCTTAATGGGAAAGGAAGGGGTAAAGTGGTGAGGTTGCAGTAGCGACTAAGCATATATGGTGGTTAACATACACAAATAAGAGCGAGAAGAGAAGCAAAAGGAACGGTCGTGAAGCTAGCAATGATCAAGAAGTGATCCTGAACTCCTACTTACGTCAAACATAACCCAAAACCGTGTTCACTTCCCGGACTCTGCCGAAAAGAGACCATCACGGCTACACACGCGGTTGATGCGTTTTAATTCGGATCTGGTGTCAAGTTATCTACAACCGGACATTAACAAATTCCCATATGCCCATAACCGCGGGCACGACTTTCGAAAGTTTATACCCTGCAGGGGTGTCCCAACTTAGCCCATGATAAGCTCTCGCGATCAACGAAGGATATACCTTCTCCCAGGAAGACCCGATCAGACTCGGAATCCCGGTTTACAAGACATTTCGACAATGGTAAAACAAGACTAGCAAAGCCGCTCGATGTGCCGACAAATCCCGATAGGAGCTGCACATATCTCGTTCTCAGGGCACACCGGATAGGTCAGCCTACGAGTAAAACCAGCCTCGAGTTGCCCCGAGGTGGCCCCGCAGTCTGCCCGTTTCAGACCAACACTCGAAGGAGCACTGGCCCGGGGGGGCTAAAATAAAGATGACCCTCGGGCTCCAGAAACCGAAGGGAAAAAGGGCTAGGTGAGGCAAATGGTAAAACCAAGGTTGGGCCTTGCTGGAGGAGTTTTATTCAAAGCGAACTGTCAAGGGGGGTCCCATAAATCACCCAACCGCGTAAGGAACACAAAATCCGGGAATATAACACCGGTATGACGGAAACTAGGGCGGCAAGAGTGGAACAAAACACCAGGCATAAGGCCGAGTCTTCCACCCTTTACCAAGTATATAGATGCATTAATTAAATAAGAGATATTGTGATATCCCAACATAATCCTGTCCACCATGGAGCAATCTTCAACTTCACCTGCAACTAACAACGCTATAAAAGGGGCTGAGCAAAAGCGGTAACATAGCCAAGCAATGGTTTGCTAGGAAGGGTGAAAAAGGTTAGAGGCTGACATGGCAATTTGGGAGGCTTGAAGAGCAATTGATAGGTAGCGCAACAAAGCGATAGAACGAAGCAACTAGCATAGCAATGATATTAGTGAGATCCAGGGTAGCGGTCATCTTGCCTGAAATCCCGCTAGGAAGAAGAACGAGTCCATGAAGAAGACGAACGGGAGCAGTCAAATGAATCCTCACAATCGCAACATTACCGGAACTAAGAAGCAACACCGGAAAGAAACAAACAACATGGTAAATGCATGAGCATAAACATGGCATGATGCACAAACAAGTATGATGCATGTCCGGTTTAATGAGGCATGGCATGGCAAAGTGCAACAAACAATACTACAAATTAAGTGGAGCTCAATAAGCATATTGACGAAACACCACATCTGAGTTATTTAGTTCACTCTCGTTTAGGTACACAACAATGTTAAATGTTGTTAAACATGGCAAGGGGTGAAGCATATGAAAACTACCTATCTAGGCAAGTTTAAATGAGGCCGGAACAACAAAAAACAATTCCAGAAAATCCTCATGTGCAATTGATGAATTTGGTACTGATCTGCCCTAAAACATATTTTATTGTTGTTAAAAAGGAAAATAAAGTGCACCATGTTAATCTAGGCATTTTTCCACCCCATTTACATATAAAGTTTATAAAATATGGAGCTACGGTTATTTAGTTATGAAATAAATCATTTTAGCATGGCATTTAGCAAATTTAAACAAACAACATTTTAAACATTTTAAACATGGATGAAAGTTGCAAATTATTAATCTACACAAAATTCTAAGCATTTTACATATATAAATTATTTACATATGATGCACGGTTCATGAGGTATTATATGCATGGAGTCTAGGGTTTTTTCTGCAAATCTGTAAATCCTGGGATAAATGCTAAAATCGCAGATCTGAAAAAATACTACACTGGGCCGAAACTGCTGGATCTGGGCTGCTCACCATGGGCTGAGGCCCAGGTCGGTGAGGTGGCAGGGGAAGCAGGCCGGCTGGCTTGAGGCCGAGCGGCCCTAATGGAGTTGGCCAGGGGCGCGGTCAACGGGACGACGAGCCAGCTGCTCCTGCTCGTTGTAGGAGAAGTAGAGGACGCAGCAGCAGCGGCAGCGCATGCGGCGCGACGCGGCAGGAGCTCCGGCGAGGCGGCCTCGTCGGGGATCGACCGGAACGGGACTGGAACAGCGGGGTCCGGCGGATCTGGGCACAGGGATGGGGCTCTAGCGGCGCGACTTAGCTCCATGGAGATGGCGCCATGGGTTCCTGCAGGGGGAAGAGATGGGGAGGTGAGGGGCATCTAGAGGAAGCAGAGAAAGGAGAAAAGATGGACATGGCAGGGAGCGGGAGAACCTGGCGGGAGGCTGCTCCGGCGAGCTCCAGCGGCAGGGCGATCGACGGCCGGAGGGAGGCGCGCGTGCGGAGAGGCGGCGAGGTGACGAGCGGGAGGAGGCGGTTGGCACTCAAACGAGGGGCTCCTGGCTTGAGGGCGACTAGCGTGGGGCGCTGCTGCTGCTGGCGGTGCAGGATGAAGGCAGAGGGCGACGGGGTCGAGTGGAGGCGCACACGGGAGGAGCTCACGAGGACGAGGTGGTGGGGAGCATGGGGCTTGATCTGGTGGTTGGTGAAGAAGGCAGGGAGGAGGCGACCATGGATCGAGAGGGGAAGGTGGTTGGCTCGTTAGGGAAATCGAGGGAGAGTGGGTGGATTTTTGGATCAGGAGCGATCCCGATGGAGATGGTGGAGAGTGGCGGTGGCGGGGATGGGACAAGAAGAGAATTTCTAGGGTTGTCCAAAATAGACTAGGGGCGGACTATATATATGAAAAAGGAGGGGAATTTGGATCATCCGATTAAAATCGGACGGTTGAGAATAAAATACTTCGGGAGTCCAAACAAATGAACAAAGATATTTTAGGGATGTTTGGGGTTGATCCGGATTCATCGGTAACGACAACCCGGGTCGGGTTTGGGGAAGTTTCGAACACGCACGCAAGGGGGGTTTGGTCGTCACGGTCAAGAGGGAAGCAAAAACCCGATTGGTCTGGAACGGTCAGCGCGAGCAAGGCGATACGAGGGAAGGTGATGAAGGCAAAGGGAGAAACGGCAACGACGAACGAATGCAAGTTTTAAAACATGACGGCAACGGAGTGTCGATGCAATGCGAATGATGCGATGATGAAAAGCAAGACATGAACAAGATGCAAAACAAAAAACAAAAACCCAACCACGGAGGAAAATAACATATCGCATCTCCGGAAAAGGCAAGAGTTGGAGTTACGAATATGGAAAGTTGTATCCGGGGTGTTACAATCCACCACCATGCCGTCGTGCTGCTGGATCTTCATCAACCTCTCCTTTCCCCTTGCTGGATCAAGAAGGAGGAGACATCACACTGACCGTACGTGTGTTGAACGCGGAGGTGCCGTCCGTTCGGCGCTAGGATCTCCGATGATTTGGATCACGACGAGTACGACTCCCTCAACCCCGTTCTCTTGAACGCTTCCGCTCGATCTACAAGGGTATGTAGATGCACTCCTCTCTCTTGTTGCTAGATGAACTCATAGATTGATCTTGGTGAAACCGTAGAAATTTTTTATTTTCTGCAACGTTCCCCAACACCTTGCACCCACTCCGGCAAGCGCACCTCTTCGGGGTGTTGCGCTACCATTGAGGACGTGCCAGAGAGCTCCACCGGCAAGGGCAAGAAGTCCAGAGCTGCACTGCCGAAGACCAAGAAGGTGCCCGTCAAGGAGGACGACATGGGTGGGGCTTTCACCATAAGCTCCACCCTCGATAGCAAATAGGAAAGCGAGCTCGTCACTTTCTTGCGGGCGAATGTCGATGTGTTTGCATGGAAAGCCTCCGACATCCCCGGCGTTCCCAGGGAAGTGATTGAGCACCACCTTGCTGTCTGTCCTCATGCACAGCCCGTCAAGCAGAAGGTCAGGAAGCAAGATCTGGAGAGGCAAGAGTTCATCACAGAAGAAATTAGGAAGCTAGAGGCGGCAGGTTTGGTAAGAGGAGTGCTCCATCCGACGTGGTTGGCCAATCCGGTAGTGGTGCGCAAGGCAAACGGGAAGTGGAGACTGTGTATTGATTACACAGACATCAATAAGGCTTGTCCAAAGGATCCCTTCCCGTTACCGCGTATCGACCAGATTGTTGACTCCACGGGTGGGTGTGACCTGCTATCATTGCTCGACGCCTTCTCAGGATACCACTAGATCTTCATGACAAAAGAAGACAAAGAAAAGACATCATTCATCACCCCATGTGGTACGTATTGCTTTTTATGGATGCCTTTCGGGTTGAAGAGTGCTGGCTCGACCTTTGCAAGAGCAGTCCAAATTAGTTTTGATCCCCAGCTACATAGAAATATGCAAGCTTATATGGATGACATAGTGGTCAAAACCAAGGACAAAGCAATGCTCGTGCAAGACCTGGGGGAAACTTTTGGAAACCTGAGCAAGATCAACTTCAAATTGAACCCTATGAAGTGTGTCTTCAACGTCCCATCCGGCAAGCTTCTCGGGTTCTTTGTGTCGCAGTGCGGGATTGAGGCAAACCCGGACAAGATTAAGGCTATCGAGCAGATTGAGGCGCCCAAACGGATCAAGGACGTGCATCGGCTCACTGGCTGCGTTGCCGCCATGTGCAGATTCATCTCCAAATCCACGGAGCGTGCTCTCCCCTTTTTCAAGATCCTAAAGAAGACGGGACCGGTGGAATGGACCCTGGAGGTCGAGGCGGCATTGCAAGATTTGAAGAAGTACCTCTCCTCTACCCCGGTGCTGGTTGCGCCTAAACCACAAGAGCCGTTGCTGCTATACCTAGCAGCAACAAATCAAGTGGTTAGCGCCGCATTAGTGGCACAGAGAGAGAGGTTGACGGAAAGACGGCAATAGCGGCAGAGTCAACGGCTGGCGGGTCGGAACCCTCCCCGGTAGGGCTCGGTCCTGGCAAGACTGAGTCCCTGGCAGGGCCCGATCCCGGCAAGGCTGACGCCAGTACGACAGGACCCGCATGGCCAGGTGGAGTGGTGCAAAGAAAGAAGATGGTGCAGCACCCGGTTTACTTCGTCAGCTCCCTCTTACAGGGGGCTAGGTCGAGGTATTCAGGTGTGCAAAAGTTGCTCTTCAGCCTCCTTATGGCCTCGAGGAAGCCGCACCACTACTTCCAAGCGCACGAGATCACCGTGGTTACCTGCCTTCCATTGCAATGGATACTACATAACCCAGATGCAACAGGAAGGATCATGGAATGGGCCCTGGAGCTGTCGAGTTTCGACTTGAAGTTCGAAAGCACCTCGATGATTCAGAGCAGAGTCTTGGTGGAGTTTGTTGCAGAATGGACCTCGACGCCCGACGAAGAGGTGCAAGAGACTACTCTCCCCGGCGAGGGAACAAGTGGCGACTGGATCATGTACTTTGATGGGGCTTTCTCGCTGCAAGGCGCCGGTGCTGGCGTGCTGCTTGCTGCGCCCACCGGGGAGCACCTCAAGTACATCATCCAAATGCATTTTCCCCGGGAGATGTCAACCAACAACACCGCCGAGTACGAGGGTCTGCTTGCCGGTCTCAGGATCGCGGTGGACCTCGGAGTCAAAAAGCTCATCGTCATGGGGGACTCGCAGCTCGTCGTCAGGTAGGTCAACAAAGATTATCAAAGCCCCTTGATGGAAGCCTGCGTGGATGAAGTGAGGAAGCTGGAAGAGCGCTTTGACGGTATACAAGCAGAGCACGTCCCTCGGGCGGAGAATGACATCGCCGACTACTTGTCAAAGCGCGCTGCCCTCAAGCTACCTGTGGAACTAGGTACTTTTGTGGTTCAGTTAACTCAACCATCTGTTGAGCCATCAACTGGGCAGAAAAAGTGGAGGAAGCTAGGCTCCGGCAAGTACTTCCCCACCGAGGTCCCTGGAGCCACCGGCGAAGATGTTTCCGTGGATGCCGATCCTGCCGCGGGGCAGCCGACTCCGGCAGGACCTCAGGTCATGGCCGTAGAGACGGCCGCCCCCGTGGCGGAAGAGATGCCTTTGGTCCTTGTCGTCGAGCCACAGGCTCCGGCATGGGCGCATCACACCGTCCAATTCCTCCAGAAAGGGGAGCTTCCTGAGGAGCAGGAAGAAGCAGAAAGAGCAACCCACCGGTTGGCTCTGTATCAATTCGTTGACAAAGTGTTGTATAGAAGGAGACCGAATGGGGTGAAATTGAAGTGCATCTCCCGAGAGGAAGGACTGGAGCTGTTGGCAGAGATACATGGAGGCATATGTGGCTCCCACATAGGGTCAAGGGCCCTTGCCGGCAAGGCTTTCCGACAAGGCTTCTTCTGACCCACCGCCCTCCAAGATGCGACGCCACTAGTAACCAAGTGTGAAGCGTGCCAGTTCCATTCAAAGAAGCTTCATCAACCGGCCCAAGCCCTTTAAACCATCCCTCTCTCCTGGCCCTTCTCGGTCTGGGGGCTCGACATCTTGGGCCCCTTCCCCCGCGCCGTCGGGGGCTTTGAGTACTTGTATGTTGCCATCGACAAGTTCACAAAGTGGCCGGAGGTGGAGGCGGTGAGGAAGGTGATGGCACAGTCAGCCATCAAGTTCTTCAAGTTAGTAGTTTGCCATTTTGAGGTACCCAACAGGGTCATCAGCAACAACGACCCGCAGTTCACAAGCCATGCCTTCATGCAATATATTGAGGATCTCGGCCGCAAGGTCTGTATTGCTTCCGTGGCACACCCACGGAGCAACAGCCAAGCGGAGATAGCAAATGCTGAAGTCCTACGAGGCTTAAGGACGAAGACTTTTGACAGGCTGCGCAAAAGTGGAAGGCGCTGGATTGATGAGTCGCTGGCGGTTCTTTGGTCGGTCAGAACGACGCCAAATCGAGCTACCAGCCAGACACCCTTTGCCCTGGTCTACGGGACAGAAGCAGTTCTCCCCACGGAACTCATATACGGGTCACCTCGAGTGCTCGCTTATGATGAGCTTGAGCAAGAGCAACTGTGGCAAGATGACGCAATGCTCCTTGAGGAAGATCGTCTCCGGGCGGCTGTGAGAGCAGCATGCTACCAGCAAGCTTTGCGCCGCTACCATAGCCGCAAGGTTCATGCCAGGAGCTATGAGGAAGGCGACCTTGTTCTTCGGCATGTTCAGTCGGCCAAGAATTCCAACAAGTTGACGCCAAAGTGGGAAGGCCCTTATCGGGTAACACGAGTCACCAGGCCCGGTGCAGTCCACCTAGAGACCGAAGATGCCATTCCAGTAAGCAACTCCTGGAACATCGAGCATCTTCGCAAGTTTTACCCATAAGGCGCGACTGCCGGGCCTCCTGGCAAGCCATCCTTTTGTACAAGCCTTGCCGGCATGGCATGTAACCCTTTGTACGAAGCCAGGCGTAGACCCTGAGCACTAATAAATGAAGCACTGGCGCCCTAAGTTATAGCATACATGCTAGGTCGAGCTCCTCCTCGGTTACGGTTGATAGTGCCCGGCAGCATCTAACCCCTAGCTTTGAGGTCGAGTATGCATCCCTTTGTTTCTTCCTTATCCTTTTTGGTTCGCAGGACACGTAAGTACTTCTGCTGAGCCATTCAGAAGAAGGGAACGAGCCGGTGCCTCGGCCCCGGCAAGCCAAGGTTGCCGGGGGCTGCCAAGGCAAGGATCCGTCCTCAGCAAGCCAAGGCTGCCGGGGGCTGCAGGTCCAGATAAGTCTTTTGATCCTCTATCATGCATTTCCTTATGAACTAGGGTATGTGAAACCTCGTTTTATATCCAAGCTATCGTGCTCCCTCCTTTTCGAACCAAAGGACCATCTCCTAGGTCCGGGGTTGGTCATAGTCGCGGCAGCAAGGGGATAGAACGTGAGGGCCGAACCCACCTCCTCCCTGTCTCTGCCAGAAGCGTGAGAAAGGTCGAGCAAGATGGGGGATGGCAAGGCCTGTTGCCGGCCGGAAAAACGTTTACCTAGATGGCAGCAAGGATTCGATCCTTACCGTGGGTTTCACCCGCGAACGAAAAGCCCGGCAAACACCCCTTTTCATTAAAAACATCCCATACAGGTACAGTTCATACGGAATGAAAAACATGAACAGGGGATTACAAGTTCTAAAGTTAACAAAGGCCCGAAGGCTTACAAGACTAAAAAGAGACAAGGTGCCCGTAATCCCTTTCTTGTCCCTCTCCTCAGGAAATGGAACAAGAAGGCAAAAGGGCAAGAGGGGCGCCTAGGCGAGCTACAGGTGGCAGAAGGCACCGAGGAAACGCCTCGGCAGCCATCCAGGGGCTGGATGGTGATGGCGGCGCCGGAGGAAGAGCTGGAAGACGAGGCGGCAGGACCGTCAATACGTTACGAAGGCATCGGTGCCCCCGTACTCCGACTTGACGGCCTTGCCACCCGCCCTCTTCCTCTTCCGCAACCTCCCGCCGCCAGCCGCCCAAGGAGGCGACCCCAAGAAGTTCAAGGAGCCGGCGACACGGATGATGGAGTCACCGATGCCGCTCCAGGACGACGCACCCGACGCCTAGTTGGACTCGTCATCCTGCCGCCCGCTACCCTCGTCGTCGCGGCCACTATCCTCCCCGTCGCTCTCATTCAGCGAGGAATCTTCATCGTCGGAGGAGCTCTCCACGCAACACCTTACGCGAGTCCTGAAGTGCCCGAAGATCTTGACGGAGAGGAGGCCGCCCTCCATTAATTTGAAATGGAGGGTGAGCCCCTCCGTCAAGCTGTGGACGCGGGCGAAGGTCTTCTATCCTTGACGAAGGTACATGACGTGAGGGGCGGGGAACTCGACATCGGCCCATATGCCGCTGTTCCCGCAAACCCTCATGTGCAACCGCAACGCCTGCGGTGGGTCCAGCTCCATGTCCTGGGCGAATAGAGTCGGAAGGCAAAGACAACGGCGTGGCGGCTGGCGCAGCCTGATGAAGAACTCACAGGGGTTGTCCCCGACGTGGCCCTCCATCGGAGGAGGAGCCGCTGGTGGAGGTGAATCCGATCTGCCACCCCGTCCTCCTCTCCCCCGAGCGCCGCAACGGCCTCGGCCTAGCCCCCTCCCCCCCTCACGGACGGCTTTGCCACCACGATCTCTTGGGGAGGGGCGCCATGTTGATGAGCCGAGACCCTCACCGCCACCGATGAAGCGTCACCACGCCCCCTCGCCATGGCAGAGAAAAGAAAGAAGCAGGAATGCAGAGAAGCAGATGGTGGAGGATTGAGGAGGCGCCGTTCCTCCCTCTCCCCTTGTCGGTGTCAAAACCGGCGGATCTCGGGTAGGGGGTCCCGAACTGTGCGTCTAGGCGGATGGTAACAGGAGACGAGGGACACGATGTGTTTACCCAGGTTCGGGCCCTCTTGATGGAGGTAAAACCCTACGTCCTGCTTGATTAATATTGATGATGTGGGTTACAAGAGTAGATCTACCACGAGATCAAGGAGGCTAAACCCTAGAAGCTAGCCTATGGTATGATTGTTGTTCGTCCTACGGACTAAAGCCATCCGGTTTATATAGACACCGGAGAGGGCTAGGGTTACACAGAGTCGGTTACAAAGGTAGGAGATCTTCATATCCGTATCACCAAGCTTGCCTTCCACGCCAAGGAAAGTCCCATCCGGACACGGGACGAAGTCTTCAATCTTGTATCTTCATAGTCTTGGAGTCCGGCCGATGATGATAGTTCGGCTATCCGGACACCCCCTAGTCCGGAACTCCCTCAGTAGCCCCTGAACCAGGCTTCAATGACGACGAGTCTGGCGCGCATGTTGTCTTCGCCATTGCAAGGCGGGTTCCTCCTTCGAATAATTTATAGAAGATTGTGAACACCAGGATAGTGTCCGGCTGTGCAAAATAAATTCCACATACAACCGTAGAGAGAATAATATTACACAAGTTCAATCTGCTGACGTATTTTGTGGCGTAACGTCACACCACTACCAAGCCCTCAAATTGTTTTTATTGTTCCATCTCAGCGCGTTTAGCGAGGCGGTTTCCTTGGCACGTCTTGTCGAAGCAGAGATCGTGTTCCCCTTATTCTGGGATTCCCATCAATACGGACATGGGTAACCCAACCGCACCATCAATCGCGACGTTTGGGGGATAAGCGAGTTTTACCAGGCCGGTGGGGACGCGTGTTTCTGTCCGCCCATATAAGGGGATAAAGATCCAACCTTTTTACTTGCGCCTTCTTCCTCCTTGGCTTATCCATCTCTGCGAACTCGAGCTCTAGCGCCCAAGCCCGCACATCTCACCTCAACCTTCTCCAAACGTGTCCGGAGCGGGAGGCAAGTGGATGGCCTCCTCCGTCATGGAGGGGCATATCCAGAAGCTGCGCAGCACCGGATACTTGTCCAGCGACATCGCGCATCGGCTCCCCGACGAGGGAGAGCTCATCCCCACCCCTAGGCCCCATGAGAGGGTAGTATTCCTTCCCCATTTCCTCCACGGACTAGGCTTCCCACTTCATCCCTTTGTCCGGGGGCTCATGTTCTACTACGGCCTAGATTTCCATGATCTGGCCCCGAATTTTATCCTCAACATCTCGGTGTTTATCGTCGTGTGCGAGGCCTTCCTCTGCATCCAGCCCCAGTTTGGCTTGTGGCTCAAGACCTTCAGTGTCAAGCCGAAGGTTGTGAAGGGCAGCCAAGTGGAGTGCGGAGGCGCCATGGTGGGCAGGATGTCCCACGTTACGTGGCTGGAGGGTACTTTCGTGGAAACCATTAAGGGGTGGCAATCGGGGTGGTTCTACATCACCGAGCCGCGTGACCCTGATTGGGCAGCGGCCCCCGAATTCAGATCCGGCATCCCTACACGGCTCACCTCCTAGAAAGAGAGTGGCCGGATCTGGGGGGATTCGGAGGAGCTGACCGGACTCCAAGCCTGTATCCAGAAGCTGGTGGACAAGAAGCTCAAGCTTGTCAATATAGTCCAGGTCATGCTCATCCGCCGGATTCTCCCGTGCCAACGACGGGGCTTCAATATGTGGGAGTTCGATCCGGTGCAGCACCAAACTTTGAATGGGCTCTTCGACACTATGTACGAAGAGGTCTGGAAGGTGTTGTTCAAGGGCACCGAGGCTCCCGCATCCGCTACCGAAGATCGCGGATTCAGCTCGCAGCGTCCAGCTGACGAGGTAAGTGATATTGTCCTTTACGGGACGCTTGTTATTCATAGTTTGACTCTATGCGGGATCTAAACTCCCTTTCCTTTGACAGGACTGGCTGAAGAAGGTCGCATAGGCTATCTGTCCGGCCCCATTGCCAGAGGACCCAGCTGACGCCAGCCTAACGGGGCTGCTGGCTCCGGCACCCCACGTGGTGCCGGAGAAGAAGGCCAAGAAGAAGGCCACGGAGACTCGGAAGAGTTCCCGTTTTCAGGTGCTATCGGACGATGAATCCGAGGCCGACTCCTCCCACCAAGGCGAGGAGGAGAAGAAGAAAGCCTCTCCCCCAACGGGGGGAGGGAAGAAAAGGAAGGCCTCCCCAACAAGGGAGGCCGAAGGGTCCAAGAGGGGAAAAACTCTTCCCCTGGACTGTTCCGCCAACGCCAGTGACGACGACGAGGACTGGCCTCCAAGGGCCAAGCCTCTGGCGAGATCATAAGTATCCGGAATCCCGAATAACTTCAAGGTTTTCGCTTTCTGCCACATTATGTCTTTCTAATGCCGCATACAACCCTGAAGTCCGCCTAAGGATGATCTCCCCACTTCGTCGAGCGGGTCCTTAGGGGCGTCGGATATGGATTCTCTTCCGACTGCCTCCACCCCCCGTGATGCGGACGATGCCGAGGTGGGATCCCAGGAAGGGACCCACCAGGAGGAGAGGGCCTCGGAGGTGTCGCAGGACAACCTCCCGGACTTTGCACCGGACTCAGCCCCGGAACCCATAGTGGCTCCGGAGTCCGACGGGCAACCCCTTCGGAAGAAGGGCAAGACCATGACGCCGGCTGCCTCCGTCCAACCGGAGGTGCCAGATAATTTGCTGGAGGCGCTCAATGGGGCCTCCATCGAAGAGGAACACCGCACTGTTATGAGTGCGGTGATTCAGAAGGTTCAGCTCGCCAAGAGCGGGCTGACCGAAGCCTGCAGCAGCCTTCTAACAGGCTTTGAGGTAAGAATTTCAATATATGTAAAATGGTACCGCATAGACAGTAGCCCCTGATGCTCGGTTCGGTGTTCGGAAAGAAAAGCCGGACTGAGGATCTTTAGCAAGATAATCGCAGGAGTCATGAAAATATGTCAATATGGGATTGCAGGCTGTGCTGCTGACCTCTGCCGCACTGACTGCGGAGGTCAAAACTTTGAAGGAAAACCTCGAGCGGTCCGAGAACGAGCTCGGCCATGCCAAGAAGCAGCTCGAGGAAAAAGAAGGTGAGTAATACCTTATGAAAATTGTACCTTACAGAAAAGGATTTTGGTTGCAAGAAAAATGACAAGGATAACTGGGGTATTGCAGGGGCCACTAACGAGGTGGCGACCCTGAAGGAGGCGGTGGCCGCGGCCGAACGCAATGCGGCTGCGGAGCGCACCGAGTGAGAGAAACAAGAGGCGCGGGTGGCGGAGGTACAGCAAGAGCTCCAGGATCTCGTGAGGAAACATGAGAGCCTGGAGCGTGACTCGAAGACTCGAGAGTCTGAGCTTGCAACGGCTCTTGAGAGTGCCAAAGCCGCTAAGGCCGAAGCCTACAAGGCCCTCTAGGAGATCGAGGCAGTAAAGAAAATAGCAGCGGGTAAGGCATTTTTCATGCAAAGTAAGCATGTGAGTGTTAATTACCTGTCGCTTACCCGAATTCGGAGCTCTCCAGGAGCGTTCGCAGATCTTCCTCGCAGCGTGTCCGATGCTGCCGCATTCTACCGGGCCGAGGAGGGGAGCTCGACGGAGAAGGTCTTCTGGTCTCAGTATGCTGAGGCCGAACATCCGGTGCCCCTTAGCGACGAGCTGAAGCAGCTGGTCGAGCTCCACAAGGCGGCCGAACAGGCCATGAAGGGCCTCATAGTTCGGTTGTGGCCTAAGGAGGCCATGCCTGGGAGCTACTTCGGCCTGGTGCGGCGGCTGGTGGATGCGTGCCCGTGGGTTGAAGTCATCAAGCACTCCGCCTGTATTGAAGGTGCCCGTCGGGCCCTTGCCCGCGCAAAGGTGCACTGGGGCAAGATGGATGCCCAGAAGCTTGTGATGGACCCACCACCATAGGGCAAGGAGTATCGTATGCCCGAGATGTATTATAAGAGTGTGCTGAAGGGCGCCCACACTATTGCGGGTGAGTGCTCCAAAGATGTAATATTTGAGTAGACTCGCATTTTGTTATCCTGTGCGCTGAAAACTTGGTTCATATGCACTAAGCAACGCTTGTTAATTTAAAATATTACCTTCTGTGCTGCTGTTTATCAAATCTGAGAGATGGCAAGTCGTCGGCTTCAGCCCCCATGCCACGAGTGCTGGGGTGTTCAGGATAAACTCGAGCGCTCTTGTTCCCATTTTTGGGTCCATCTAGGGAGGCGCTCAACACAACGAACAAGGCAACCGGACTTATAATGCTTGAACACTCTCACTTAGCCATAGAATTCTATAATTTTAAATTTCGGCGAAGCCCCTAGTTTTCGGAAGGCCGAATTTGGGGCGCTATCCATGCCTTGGCCGGACAGAATCCGGCTCCTCGCTCGAAGTGGCATAAGTCTTTAGGGACTCGCAAAGAACCTCTCGAACAGCGACCAGCTCTCGCCTCATCATGACGGTCAGTTTTAGCTTTCTCCACTGAGGCGTTAACCCAGCTCAACTGGGGCGCAATCGCAGTGGTTCTCCCAGTGCTACCTTAGCCGATAAAACGGAACATAAGGTACCAAAACATGGGAGCCGGGCAAACCCAACTATTGACCCAAGAACATGATTCAGAGCGATGCATATAATGCTATAAGTTCGGGGTGCCGCACTTGTGAAAGTGTTCGGACTTATCACACCATAACACGGGAAACATAAGCCCCTAGTGTATTTAGCCGTACCAAAACGTACGGATGCAACATGTCATAGATGAACATATGTGTAAGCAAAAATGTGCTGCATTGCTTTATTCAATAAAAACTGCTGTAAGTGCAGGACGATACAAGTGGTGCGGTAAGCAAGGGATGGGACTGTTTAGCATGTCCCCCTCCAGTGGTAGGCTATGGAATAATGCATAAAACAAATTTAATGCTCATGATGGAGACCACCTGGATTTTTGTTGTAGCCTTTCTCCTTCCCTAGCTGTTGCATCATGGGTTCGGCATGCCTGCTGCCGGACAGGGCCTCTGACGAACGGAGTCCTGTAGGTAAAAAATAAAAGGAAAATAAAAAGAAACGACACACTTAAGAGCCCCTGGTGCGGTTGAGCCACAGTTTGGGCTTATCGTGGTCGAGCCCCTTGCCCCATGCCCATGGTATCTTCAGAGCGTAATGGAGTACACGAAGGGTCTGTTTTAATGTTTTACAGGGGCTGGGGTTGGGGCCGCACTGCTACGCATGCTCGGAACGTGCCAAGTGGTTGTGTTGTAGGTTACTCCGGGCACGCTTAGCTGTGTCTGGCCGCTTGGCAGCCGGACTCGAGAATTGCCTTAAAAGGCTGCTTTGTACTTCTGCCGTGAGAGCCGCTGTATGTTCCTCCGTTCGGAGGCAGCGTTCAGTGTTTCCGTTGACCGTGATGACTCCTCTAGGGCCTAGCATCTTGAGCTTGAGGTATGCGTAGTGCGGCACCGCGTTGAACTTTGCGAACGCGGTACGTCCGAGCAAGGCATGATAGCCGCTGCGGAACGGGACTATGTCGAAGATTAACTCCTCGCTTCGGAAGTTATCCGGGGATCTGAAGACCACTTCCAGTGTAACTAAGCCTGTACAATTGGCTTCTACACCTGGTATGATGCCTTTAAAGGTCGTCTTGGTAGGTTTAATCCTTGAGGGGACTATGCCCATTTTGCGCACCGTGTCCTGATAAAGCAGGTTTAGGCTGCTGCCGCCGTCCATCAGGACTCTGGTGAGATGAAATCCATCAACGATTGGGTCTAGAACCAATGCGGCGAACCCACCATGGCGAATGCTGGTGGGGTGGTCCCTTCGGTCAAAGGTGATCGGGCAAGAGGACCATGGATTAAACTTCAGGGCAACTGGCTCCATCGCGTATACATCCCTGAGTGCATGCTTCTGCTCCCTTTTGGGAATGTGCGTGGCATATATCATGTTCACCGTCCGCACCTGTGGGGGGGAACCCTTCTGTCCTCTATTGTTCGGCGGTCGGGTCTCTTCCTTGTCGTCGCTATGTAGCCCCTTGTCGCTGTTTTCGGGAATTAACTTGCCTGCCTGCTTGAACACCCAACAGTCCCTATTGGTGTGGTTAGCTGGTTTTTCAGGGGTGCCATGTATCTGGCACAAGCGGTCGAGAATTCGGTCCAAATTGGACGGACCCTGAGTTGTTCTTTTGAATGCCTTTTTCCGTTGACCGGGTTTAGAGCCTCTGAATCTGGCATTGACTGCCGTATCCTCATTGTTATCGCCGTTAATGCAGCATTTGTTTTTGTTGCGACGCGACCTGCCACTACGGTCCTTGATATCCGGACTGCCAGAATTTTTGTTGAGGTTGTTGCCGCATGCTAGCCAGCTGTCCTCACCCACACAGAAGCGGGTCATGAGTGATGTAAGGGCTGCCATGGATTTCGGCTTTTCCTGTCCCAGGTGCCGGGCAAGCCACTCGTCGCGGATGTTATGCTTGAAGGCCGCGAGGGCCTAGGCATTCGGACAGTCAACGATTTGGTTTTTCTTGGTTAAGAACCGTGTCCAGAATTGTCTGGCCGATTCATTTGGCTGCTGAATTATGTGGCTTAGGTCATCTGCATCTGGTGGTCGCACGTACGTGCCTTGGAAGTTATCGAGGAATGCGGCTTCCAGGTCCTCCCAACTCCCGATTGACTCTGCTGGCAAGCTGTTAAGCCAGTGCCGGGCTGGTCCTTTAAGTTTGAGTGGGAGATATTTGATGGCGTGGAGATCGTCTCCGCGGGCCATGTGGATGTGGAGGAGATAGTCCTCGATCCAGACCGCGGCGTCTGTTGTGCCATCATAAGATTCAATATTGACGGGTTTAAACCCTTCTGGGATTTGATGATCCATTACCTCATCTGTGAAGCACAGTGGGTGTGCGGCGCCTCTGTACTGGGCGATATCACGACGGAGCTCAAAAGAGCTTTGTCTGTTGTGTTCGGCCCGGCCGGACTTACTGTGTCCGGGGTGACGATGATCGTCACGTATCGTGGGGCGCCCACGTGATCCATAGATCGATCTTGATTGTCTTGCCTTATCCTCCAATATGTCTCGCAGGTCTGGAGTGTTCCCCTGTGGCCTTGTGCTTTTCGAGCGATGCCGGGGTACGGGTCTAGTGAAGGGCCTTGAGGCCTCTCTGTCGCGACCACGGGGTGGTCGATCAGCCGTATTGTCTCCTGGTGAAGCGGGATCATATGCCTCCACCTCTAATCAGGGGAGCAGCTTACGTTTGGGGTAGCTTCTGGAGGGGCGTTCGAGTTCATGCTCTTCGACCGCGAGGACTTCGGTCCATCTGTCGGCTAGCAGATCTTGATCAGCTCTAAGCTGCTGCTGCTTTTTCTTGAGGCCGTTTGCCGTGGTCATAAGCCTGCGTTTGAAACGCTGCTGTTCGACGGGATCCTCAGGCACGACGAATTCATCGTCGTCGAGGCTTGCCTTGTCACTGGAGGGAGGCATATAGTCCTCTACCTCTTCTTCGGCCGCTCTCTCATGAGGGCTGGCGTCCCCCTCCTCCTGTGCTGGATCTTGCTGGAGTGGGTTGTCTTCGGCGCTATCCGGTGTATTATTGTCTCCGGTGCCGGAATCCTCATTCTTGCTATGGCCGGATTTAGAGCGGCACCGCTGACGCCGGCGCTTGGGCTGTTTCTTGGAGGGGTCATCCTCCGCTATTCCTTCGCCGTTCCCATCCTTTGGGATATCCACCATGTATATGTCGTATGAAGAGGTGGCTTTCCAGTGCCCGGTGGGCGCTGGTTCTTGGTCGTCTCCGGCATCGTCGTCCATACCGTCGATGTCCTCAGAGTCGTAATCTAGCATGTCGGTTAGATCGTCGACAGTGGCTACCAAGTGGGTGGTGGGTGGGCTCTGAATTTCTTCGTCGTCCGCCTCCCAACCGTCCTGGCCGCAGTCTGGCCAGGCCTCTCCTGATAACGAGAGGTACTTTAGAGAACTCAAGATGTCGCCAAAAGGTGAGTGTTGAAAGATGTCCACCGCGGTGAACTCCATGATCGGCACCCAATCGGATTCGACTGGAGGGGGCGCGGGAGGTCCGGAGTCCGGCAAGGAGTCCGGCACCTCGGAGTCACGAGCTTCATGGGGGACAAGATAGGTGTTCGGCTCTATCGCCGTAGAGGTTGCAGCCCCTGAGGCGGTGTCTAGCCATCCATCCTTGGTCTGCGCAGCCGGCTCCGAGTCGAAGATTGGAGCGGGTTCGAGTGCGGCCTCTAGGGTACTGTCCGGCTGCAGAGCTAAATCATGCCCATCGTGACAGTACGGCATGCTCGGCTGTGGCTCGAATCCGTCGAGGATCAAGTCCCCGCGGATGTCAGCCGTGAAGTTCAAACTTCCAAATCTGACCTGACGGCCAGGGGCGTAGCCTTCGATCTTCTCCAGCTGGCCAAGCGAATTGGACCGCAGTGCGAAGCCGCCGAATACGAAGATTTGTCTGGGGAGGAAGGTCTCACCCTGGACTGCATCATCGTTGATGATCGAAGAAGCCATCGAGCCTATCGGTGACGACACAGAGGAACTCTCAATGAAAGCACCAATGTCGGTGTCAAAACCGGCGGATCTCGGGTAGGGGGTCCCGAACTGTGCGTCTAGGCGGATGGTAACAGGAGACGAGGGACACGATGTTTTTACCCAGGTTCGGGCCCTCTTGATGGAGGTAAAACCCTACGTCCTGCTTGATTAATATTGATGATGTGGGTTACAAGAGTAGATCTACCACGAGATCAAGGAGGCTAAACCCTAGAAGCTAGCCTATGGTATGATTGTTGTTCGTCCTACGGACTAAAGCCATCCGGTTTATATAGACACCGGAGAGGGCTAGGGTTACACAGAGTCGGTTACAAAGGTAGGAGATCTACATATCCGTATCGCCAAGCTTGCCTTCCACGCCAAGGAAAGTCCCATTCGGACACGGGACGAAGTCTTCAATCTTGTATCTTCATAGTCTTGGAGTCCGGCCGATGATGATAGTTCGGCTATCCGGACACCCCCTAGTCCGGAACTCCCTCACCCCTCTTTATAAATGGGCGGGGGCGGGGCTCGGCCGCCTCCTCTCGGCCAATCCGGCCCGTTGAAGTGACAACAAGCGGGGCCGTCGACCGCCCTCCCCGCTCCGTTGAAGGCGCATGGGAATTGAACCACGCACGTGCATGACTTCTCACATCCTGCGCGCCTGTCATTCGCTCTGCATCATGCATGCAGCAAACGTGGCGCAAAGGATGGGCGCGGTGGGACGCGTGAAGCGATGGTTCCCAAGCCAGGGCAGTAAATGAGCAGCAGCCCCATGGTCTCAAAGAGACACGCAAGCCGCCTCTTTACTGTCAACACAGATGACGCCAACATGCTTCTGTCATGCGCGCGCGCACGACCCCCACGTCGTCCGTTCAACACAGGTCATGGGGGGGGGAGCGCAACGGACGGAACAATTACTGCGGTAAAAATCCACCCCAAACTGCCCGTGCACCGTTCTGGGCCTGGGCCAACAATGTGTTGCGCTTATGTATGGCCCAAGGCCGGAGGCTCCTGTCGGTGTACAAAAGTAGGGGCTCTGCTTTTGACCCCTTTACTTGTGCACGGGCAGTCGAAGCCACCTGCCACGGCCACACATAAACAGGGTAGGAGAGGGAAGCCGGAGATAAGCTGAAGGCACAAGACGAACATAGAAACATCAAGGACCAAGACCACAAAGATCGCACGGGTAATGCAGGTTGCCCCGGCAAGGACCCTTGCCGAGGGCAGCCTCAGCAGCCCCGACAAGACCCTTGCCGGGGCAGCTCGTCCACACCAGCTGAGCGATCCACCTTCAAGCCCACCAACGCTAAGCAGACGCGTTTGGGGCAGGGCTCGGGAGGCACCTCCGTGGTGGCATGCAGATCTTTGTGAAGACAAAGAACAGTCAAGATCAGATGAGGACAGGAAGGCAACAATCCCCGGCAAGGTTCTTGCCGAGGAAGCCCACGAGACCCCCGGAAGAATCCTTGCCGGGGACGACGGTGTGCCGCGGCAGGACCCTTGCCGAGCCACCCGGCAAGACCCACGCCAGGCGCGCCAGCAGGGCCACTGCCAGGCCCGCACCAGTGAGGCTCCGCCACCGCCATTCGCATGCAGCTGTCGACCCAACCAGCTGGGCAGGCACCTGTGTGGCAACATGCAGCCCCTCGTGGGGGCTCTACCACCGCGCCACCTCAGCTGGCTGCCTACCTACATGGCACTGCATGCGTCGTTGGCCGGGGCGCGTGTTGAAGCCAGGAGGGGCGGCGACGGACGGGACGGGCCTCACCCTCGTCCCTGATAAAGTGAAGGATACCTAATCCCACATTTAATGCGCTTTGTCCTGTAATACTAGCGATAAACTCATAACGCTGTAGCACTTTTCACCTCCTGTGTGCCGCTGTGGCAGCCCCTTTCGCCTATAAAAGGAGGCCCGAGGCATACGGGGGAGGGATTCGGCTCTTTGGAACCTGGCAACACCCAGAGCTAGCTCAAGAGCTCAAGAACACTAAATACATCCACCAAAGCAGGATCGTAGGGTTTTACGCATCTTTGCGGCCCGAACCTGGGTAAACCCCCTTTGTGCTGTCCACTAGTCCCGCTCTTCTCACGATCCCGCACCCCGCAACCATAGTAGGGATTCTTGTAATCCCATAGGTGTCGTCTCCCACCGACAACAGATGTCATCACCGAGCCCACCATGACGTCACGATCAGATGCTTTGTAGACGAAGACCACCTTTCGTCAGGATAAGATGTACTACTTGTCCCCCTTCAAAATTGGCCTCTGTGGGATCCCTTCCCGCCTATGTTTTGGGGGAAGAGGACCGAGGCCACTATAAGTATAGCCTAGCCACCACCGTAGGAAGGGGTCTAATCCCTTGAGCTCATATCCACCCCCAAAGCAGACCTCACGAGGTTGTGCTTCCTTGTACTAGTTCATCCTCAGCCCCCCACGAGACTAATCCACCACAAAGTAGGAGTAGGGCTTTACACCGCAAGGTGGCCCGAACCTGGGTAAACTGTCGTGCCCATTTCCTTTCCTGTTCATCAAGCTAGGCTGCGAGATCAGTGAGTTGGCTGGCCAGAGAGGTTGAGTTCTTCGCACATGCCCCGGAGTTCGAACCTTTCTTGGGTCTGCGGAGCCCTGAATCTGACATACTCGGCTACCTCCTCTTGGGTCATGAAGTATCTTCGTCTTACCTAAAAGTCAAAAAGGTAGAAGTGGGAAATGTAATATGGACAACGTGCTGCCTGTCATAGATTAGTCTATACTGAAAAGGTAACTCGCCTCTCCCAAGAAACTTGTAACGCTCCATAGCATCATAGTCAAGAAAAGCAGGTGGTAACTGAGGATCATTTTCTCTTATAGGGATAGGGACACCAAGATATGTAGCTAACCGAGTGGCATAAATTCCACCAAAGAAATCCCCATCTTTAGCTTTATTATGTAACCGACGTGCAATGATAGCCCCCAAATTAAATTGTTTATCATTCAGTATTGTGCTCTTTATAACAATGAGATCAGGGGCACACAGGTGGCTATGATCATGTTTACCATTAATGCATCAACCTATAAAGAGAGCAAAGTAATGTAAAGCAGGAGAGTGAATGCTCCCTATGGTAGTTTGGGTTATGGTTTTGGTTTCTCCTACAATAATGCTAGAAAGGAACTCCGAGCAATCAGATTTACCAGGTTCAGTACTGCTGTCCCACTATGGAATTTTGCATGCATCATTGAAATCTTCTAGGTCCATGGTAAATGATTTATCATAAAGATCAAATAAAATATAATGTGTATTGCGTTGGACAGAATACTTAAATCTCCTCACAAAGGAATTGGTAAGGTTGTAGTACTGAGGACACTTATCTGACAAGAAGTTCGTCAGCTCGGCGTTATGTACGTACGCATAGAATTCAAACTTGAAACCGGCACGAGTCATGAAGTGATCCGACTGCCATTCGCTAGGTTGCACTGAAGCCTCCCTTGATGGTTCAAGACCCAGCTACATATCACATGCCTTGGGGATTTCTTTTTCAAGGAACCACCTTGGAACACCTTCCTCAACATTTTCTTTTTCTGAATTTTTTGAATTTTTTAGTGACTCAAAATAAAAGTGAACAAAACTCAACAAGATTGATAGAAAATACTCCCACAAATGTCTAGAGGCTATATCATGCAATAAAACTACTTTGGACCATTGGGGGAGTCACATACCAATGAACAAATCCCCAAAACAGTTTTAGAAACCGAGTTCAGAGCAAGGAGATTGAAAATGGCAGCAAAATGAGCAAGAACACGGGTTTGAGCAATGGTGGGATTTTTTCTGGAGGAAGACGAAGTGGATGGGTGCTGGAATAAGTGAGAGGGGCCCACGTGGGACTCACAAGCCCTTTAGGCGCGCCCGGGGGGTGGGTGTTCCCTGTGGGCTTGTGGCCCACTGGTGCATCTCCCTGATGTGTTTTTAGTTCCAAAAATTCTTAAATATTCCAGAAAAATCCATACTAAATTTTCAGGGCATTTGGAGAACTTTTATTTTCTGGTCAATTTTTATTGCATGGATAATTCAGAAAACAAACAAATAGTAGTATCTCTACTTTATTTGCTCTAAATAACAGAAAGTAAAAGGTGGATACAAAAATTTGTGTTTACTAAATTCATCCATCTCATGCCCATCAAAAGGAATCCATTAACAAGGTTGATCAAGTCTTGTTAACAAAAATCTTCTGAATTCCATGAAACCGGAGAATCTTGGTATAACACTAGGTTTCCTCAATAGGGATATGCATGTCCCCAACAATAAGAATATCATATTTCTTTTTGACAGTAGGGAGAGGGAACTCAAAACCTCCAATAGTAATAGTTGAATTTTTTTCCAATGGAGTTGATGCTATTCAGTTGAGGTTGTTTCTTCGGGAAGTGTATAGTATGCTCATTACCATTAACATCAAAAGTGATATTGCCTTTGTAGCAATCAATAACAACCCATGCAACATTAAAAAATGGTCCACCAAGGATGATTGATATACTGTTGTCCTCAGGTATATCAAGAAAAAAATTCCATTAAGATAGTAACATTTGCAACGACGACAGACACATCCTCACAAATACTGATGGCTATAGCAGTTGATTTATCAACCATTTGCAAAGAGATTTGAGTTGGTTTCAGCTTATTCAAATCAAGTCTACGATATAGAGAGAAAGGCATAACACTAACATCGACTCCAAGATCACATAAATCAGTTCTTACATAGTTTCTTTTAATGGAGCATGGTATACTAGGTATTCCTGGATCTCCTAGTTTATTTTCCACCCTTAAATGTATAATTAGCAAGCATGGTGGAAATTTCAGCTTTCGATATCTTTCTTTTATTTGTAACAATAACTTTCATATACTTAGCATAAGGAGACATTTTTAGAATATCATTCAAATGCATACGCAAATAAACAAGTCTAAGCATTTCAACAAAGCGCTCAAAATCCTCACCATCTTTTTTCTTAGATGGTTTAGGAGGAAAGGGCATGGGTTTCTGAACCCATGGCTCTCTTTCTTTACCATGTTTCCTAGGAATTCTCTCTTATCATATCTTTAATTCTTAGGTTGTGGGTTATCAAGATCAACAACAGGTTCTGTCTCCACATCATTATCATTGCTAGGTTGAGCATCAACATGAACATCATCGTTAACATTAACACTAGGCTCATGATCCTCACCTGATTGTGTTTCAACATCAGAAAGAGAAATATCATTTGGATTCTCAGGTGTGTCTATATCAGGTTCACTAGAAGCACACACAGCCCTATCATCTTTGTTTTTTAGAAGCACTAGGTGCATCAGTACTAACTCTCTGAGAGTCTTGCTCTACTCTCTTAGGATGGCCCTCAGGATAGAAAGGTTCCCGAGTCATTTTACCACCCCTAGTCATAACTCTAACAACATGATCATTGTTCTTATTATTCAACTCATTCAACAAATCATTTTGTGCTTTGAGGACTTGTTCTACTTGAGTTTTGACCATCGAATCATGTTTACCAATAATCTCGAGATCATTAACAGTTCTACACATATAGGCACCAAAGCAGTCAAGCATATAAGCATTGCGTTTCAATTGTCTACTAACATAAGTATTGATTTTTTTGTTTAACAATAAAGTTATCAAATTCATCCAAGCATTGACTATGAGACTTATTATGAGGAATATCACCTTCATCAAATCTATAGAGAAAATTTACCTCTACTACCTGTGTCGGGTCATGAAGACCATGTATTTCTTCAATAGGTGGTAAATTCTTAACATCTTCAGCTTTAATACCTTTTTCTTTCATAGATTTCTTTGCCTCTTGCATATCTTCAGGACCGAGAAATAGAGTACCCCTCTTCTTCAGAGTTGGCTTAGGAGGTGGTTCAAGAAGGGTCCAATCATTATCATTGCTCAATATATTATTCAATAGCACATCAACTTGTTCAACAGTTTGTTCCCTGAAAATACAACCAACACAACTATCTAGGTGGTCCCTAGAAGCATCGACTAGTCCATTATAAAAGATATCAAGTATTTCATTTTTCTTGAGAGGGTGATCAGGCAAAGCATTAAGTAATTGGAGAAGCCTCCCCCAAGCTCGTGGGAGACTCTCTCCTTCAATTTGCACAAAGTTAAATATTTCCTATAAAGCAACTTGTTTCTTATGAGCAGGAAAATATTTCAGAGAAGTAATAAATCATATCGTGGGGACTACGCACACAACCAGGAGCAAGAGAATTAAAACACATCTTAGCATCACCCTTTAATGAGAAAGGAAACAACTTAAGAATATAGTAATAGTGAATTTTTTCCTCATGAGAAAATAAGATGGCTATATCATTCAATTTAGTAAAATGTGTCACAACAGTTTCAGATTCATAACCATGGAAAGGATCAGATTCAACCAAAGTAATTAACTCAGGATCGTCGGAGAATTCATAAACCTTATTAGTAACAAAGATAGGTGAAGTAGCAAACTTAGGATCATATTGCATTCTAGCATTCAAAGATTTTTCTTACCACTTGCATAATAATTTCTTAAGATCATCTCTATCCTTACAAGCAAGAATGTCCCTAGCTACCTCTCCACCCATAACATGACCCTCGGGTATATTAGGCAATTCATATCTAGGAGAGCTAGGTCTAACAGGTGTTTCAAAGTATCCAGTCACAATAATTTCATTTGTTTCAGAAATATCATCAGTTTCAACATTCTCAATATCTTTAGCTCCAGCAAGTTGTTCATCAAAAAAATTCACCAAGTGGCATAGTATTATCAAGCAAAGCAGTAGTATCATCATAAGAATATTGCATAACAGAAGTAGCATCATCAATTACTTGCGACATATCAGAATTAACAGCAGGTGTAGGTGTCGCAAGCTTACTCAAAACAGAAGGTGAATCAAGTGCAGAGCTAGATGGTAGTTCCTTACCTCTCCTCGTAGTAGAGGGAAAAATCTTGGTTCTGGTCTCTTTCAAATCCTTCATAGTGATCAACAAATATAAATCCCAAGTGACTCAGAGAATAGAGCCATGATCCCAGCAACAGTGCGAGAAAAAGGTCTTGATAACACACAAGTATAGGGGATCGCAACAGTTTTCGAGGGTAGAGTATTCAACCCAAATTTATTGATTCGACACAAGGAGAGGCAAAGAATATTCACGAGTATTATCAAGAAAAGTAGTATGGAAGTAACGGTAACGGTGGCAAAAGTAACAGTAGCTGTTTTGTAGTGATTGTAAGAGCAGTGGCAACAAAAGTAACTTAGCAAAGATTAATATGTGAAAAGCTCATAGGCAAGGGATCGACAATGATAATTATGTCGGATAACATTCATCATGTAGAAGTTATAACCTAGGGTGACACAAAACTAGCTCCAATTCATCAATATAATGTAGGCATGTATTCCGTATATTGTCATATGTGCTTATGGAAAAGAGCTTGCATGACATATTTTATCCTAGCACTACAAAAAAATACACTTCCATGATGATACGTGTTTGTCACAGTAGGTCGCGTTTTTTGTCATGCATGTACATCCATGACAAATTTATGACAGAATCAAGATAGTCATACCTGTGCTGTCGTAGAAGTGTTCCATGACATTACCAAAATTATCATCACAGAAGTGTCCACTTCCATGACGATAAATCGCGCGTCACAGAAGTGCTTTCGTCAAGGGTGACCGACACGTGGCATCCACCGTAACAGAACACCGTTAAGCTATCGGGTCGGGTTTTGAATCCGATAACCCGTTAACAGCCCCGACCAATGGGGAATTTCCACGTGTAAAATCATCATTGGCTGGAGGAAACACGTGTCGGCTCATCGTTGGGACAAATGTCATCCACTCATTGGACGGAAGGCGCCTATGATACATCGACATGTGGCATGGGCCAATAGAGGCCATTCCTGTGAAAAGGCTGGCCCAGTAAAAATTAGCAGGCCAGCCCATATAAGGCCTACTTGTGTCAGGTCCATTTAAGCCCACGACCCATATGAGATGTGCCAATTCGGCCCGTCAACGGCCCGTTAAAGATTTGACACCATTGCAGCCCATCGTCAGTTCGAGCCCGTTAATAGCCCGCTATATATTTGGGCTCAATATCGGCCCGATGAAATTTCGGCCTGTTAATGGCCCATTTAATGGATGGGCCAATTTTCAGGATGTGCATCTTTCGGCCTTTTAACGACCCATTTAAATGTTGGGCTAATTTCCGGCCCGGTGTGTCTTTCAGTCTGTTGACGGCCCATAAATCTGATGGGCCATTTGTTATCGGACCTGAGTTTCGGCCTTTTAGTGGCCCATTTAAGTGTTGGGCCAATTTATGGACCGGTGTCACTTTCAGCCTGTTGATGGCCCATAAATCAGTTGGGCCATTTGTAGTTGGACCTGAGTTTTGGCCTTTTAGCGACCCATTTAAGTGTTGGGCCAATTCTCGGCCCTGTGTGCCTTTCGGCCTGTTAACGGACCATAAATGAGTGGGCCATTTGCAGTCGGACCTTAGTTTTGGCCTTTTAACGGCCCATGCCCTTAATGGTCCATCCAATACCAGCCCGGTTTCTCTTTCGGCCTGCTAAAGGCCCACAACACAGTTGGGACATTTACAATATGACTTGACTTTCGGCCTCTTAGCGGCCCATGGTCTTCATGGTCCAGTATAGGCCCGTTGTCTCTTTCGGCCTGCTAAAGGCCTACAATATAGTTGGGCCATATGTATCCCAAACTTAGTAACGGCCTGTTAACGACCCATGAAATAAATTGGGGCCACCTGTTGCCCGCTTCGATGTCGGCCTGTTAACGACCCGGGAGGTAAGAGGGCCGACCATTAACTTTCGGCCTAGTAACGACACATTAACTTAATGGGCCCACTAAAGTTCGTACATGTCTTTAGGCCAAATTACATAATTTGAGCCCATTACGACGAGCAATTATGCACAGGACCAAAACCGATCAAGAAAAGGTATGGCATACAGGGAATAACGTTGCACATCCAGCATATATTATAGGAAATTACATCCACTTGGCAATCAAAGATTGATGCCAGTGCAAATAAATGAGCAGAACCTAACCATCTACAACGTCACAATCTGCAACCTCAGCACAGATGACGCCCATAAGCATGTGGGCAAGTTCTTTCTGCTTTGTTACACTGTCTCTGAAAACATTGATCAGTTGTTGTGTTGCACGACTCTGCACCTCTGATTCATCCACCATTTCCATCATTGCTTCAGCCATTAATTGGTTCACAAACATACATTTATTCCGTTGCATTCGAGACAGAGGATACTGAACAGATTCAGATGGCGATTTTGGCAGGCTTGTATTATTGATAGTGGAGAGTGTCTCGACCACTGCATCATAACATAAATTAGGACGGGAGTCAAATAGATTAATCATGAGTTATTGCCATATTACATGGCCTAGATTTACTGGAAAGAAACAATGGGGTTGCCTTGCTGTTTTCAGAGTTTGTCTTCTTATCTTCAGCAGCCTGCACAAAATTAACACACTAGCATTGCTATCATTGGCCAAGTCAGATAATAGGAAAGCAACATTGACACAACGAACGTTTGGGCAACTAGCCTACACCAAATTAACACAATATGGCACAACTATCATCAGCCAGGTAAGATAGCACGAAAGCAACATTGACACGATGAATGAATGGGAAACCAGAGAAGCACTACAATTCAGTAATGTGCGTGATATGAGATAGTACATTTATGCAGCTCAGTATGCAAAACTACCAGGCAGTTTTCCTTACAAAAATCAACATTGGCGCCTTTAACATTTTGCTACAACTAATTTTAGATCAGATAAAGGTTAGATTCACGCCGATTAACAAAATACATGTTGATGTAAAAATATAGTGATATACAACAGGTACTTACATCAGCATTGGAGCACAGACAATTCCCGCAAGATATTTTCCTCGAATACGATCCCAATGGAGGAAGTCTTCTATGGTTTAACCTTATTTTCTAAAAGAGAGATGGGTAAGAAACATGTAGAAAATATGATCAGAATGCTATAAAATTTCATGATGCGAGGATACGCACACGCTTCTTAGAATGGAGTTGACATTCTTTTGCTGGACTGGAGTGGACTAGTTCTTTGGCCACTGGAATCTGCTTATTATCAGTGGGAGTTGGGTTTCTCTGTGCTGGAGCAGTATCTATGAAAAATGGAGTTGGTTTCTTATCTCCTGGCATTTGGATCTTTTGCAAAGACCTGGTTTGTAACCCTTCAGATTCTAACATAGCCGTCTTCCCCTTGCATGCCTTATATAGAAGAATGCTGATTCAGTTATAAAACATGCTACAGCAGAGATGGAATAGGTACTGAAGAATAGAAAGGCATGACATATTGACATGTATTCCCTCCATCCGGAAATAAATGGATGGGTCTAGGTGTATTTCAGTTCTAGATACATCTAGTTTTATCCATTTGTGCGACATTTAATCTGGACGGAGGGAGTATGATGTAAGAGCTAGGGATACGACAGGACAACACAGTAAAAAAACACTGAAAAACCCACTGCAGAACAAAAGTAAACACTGAAAAACCCACTGCAGAACAAAAGTATTCAAACCCACTGATATGAGATAGTACACTCATGCAGCTCAGGATGCAAAACTACCAGGCAGTTTTCCTTACAAAAATCAACATTATGGCCTTTAATCATACATTTTGCTACAACTAAATTTAGATTAGATAAAGGTTGGATTCACGCCGATTAACAATATACATGCTGATGTAAAAATACAGTGATATACAATAGGTACTTACATCTACATTGGAGCATAGAGAATTCCTGCAAAAATCATTCCTCATAAATGATACCATTGCAGAAATTCTTCTATCTGTTAAGCTTATTTTCTAAAAGAGAGATGGGTAAGAAACATGTAGAAAATATGATCAGCATGCTATAAAATTTCGTGATGCAAGGATACGCACACGCTTCTTAGAATTGAGTTGACATATTTTTGTTGGACTGGAGCGGACTAGTTCTTTGGCCACTAGAATCTGCTTATTATCAATAGGAGTTGGGTTTCTCTGTGCTGGAGCAGTATCTATAAAAACTAGAGTTAGTTTATTATCTCCCGGCGTTTGGATCTTTTGCAAAGGCCTTGTTTGTAACCCTTCAGATTCTAACATAGTCGTCTTCCCCTTGCATGCCTTGTATAGAAGAATGGTGCTTTAACTATAAAACATGCGACAACAAAGTATTCCCTCCATCCGAAAAAAATGGATGGGTCTAGGCGTATTTCAGTTCTAGATACATCCTTTTTTATCCATTTTGGCAACATGTAATCCGGACGGAGGGAGAATGGTGTAAGAGCTAGGGATACGACAGGACAACACAGCAAAAAAAATACTAGTTGAATGTAAAACTATATGCTAGCGGAATACGTACAGAAATAACTAAGGCAACATACATATGTATGATTGGGAAAATAAGATGGCATTGCAACATAGCACTAGAACAACACTTCAGTGTAAAAAAACATGGTATGGCAGACAGATGAAGTACATATTGATGAATAACAATGCATAAGATATTTAGAAGCATGATGTCCAAATTAAGCAGATGGTATTGCGATAGAGTAGAATGACAGTACTTGAATTTGAAAACATGTTATCATGAATGGGATAGGTACTGAAAAACAGGAAGGCATGACATATTTACATGCATGATCAGCATGCTAAGCACATGGCATTGCAACAGAGTAGATACACTCCAGGACATTATATGCATGTTGTACCCATATCACTGGCCAAGTTAGAGCAATGACCTTGTGGGGTGAAGAGGATTCATCATCTTTCTGCAAGTCTTCTGAAGAACTGCCTTTACATGTTCCATCATATTGGGTATCATTGGCATCAAGTTTATTGGCCTTTACATTGCTCCATGAGGTTCTTGTGGTATATCAGTGTGTGCAATTATATCTGACATGCATGGAAGACAACTAGTAGTTAGATTTATGTAAATGAGTGCCTGTAGGAGACGACATAAATAGTAGGACTGGGGTTAACTAGCAGCAACAGGTCTCATAAACTAAAGGGAGAACACAAATGAAAGCTACAGAATATGTATCGTTTGTACTCGAGATTAACTAGATGGCACACAAAAGTATTAAAGAACAACATAGGTAATACTAGAAGTGGTATAATACTATAATCACCAGCCTGTGGGATAGCATTGGCTGATGGATGATAACTATGGAACAATGTTACCTAAAGAACAAGTATCTTAGCTGAACTATGGAACAACGTGAACTCCTGAACAAGACCAGTAAGAGATCAGCATGAATATACAGTGAAATGTGATGATCTATTTTCCATGCTTAGATGAATAACAAAGCCATAAATGTTGCACCCAAGTAAGATGAGGGTACAACCTATCTGGCTGCCATCCATAGGAGTGAGCATCATTTGCTGACTTGTCGATGGCCCTGCAGTTGTTGTGGCTGTCCATGTTGGGCACGCGCATTTGATGCAGGGAACTGTTGAGTGGGGACTATAGCTCCCTTTTGGTGTATGCTTCCCTTGTTGGAGCATCTGCGGTGAGTCGGAAGAAGGTGTGTCTGAAGATGCAGATAACGCATAATGTTAAGAATGACATATCTCTTTGATCTGAAGAAATACACTAAGAGATCAACAGCAAGGTACGAGAGTGGTCACACGTCTGTTGACTGAAGACTAAATTGGAGTCACACGATTTTATTTTATTTTGGTACTGTCCGATCTACGCCGGATGGCTTAATGGCCGTCTTGTGCCTCCCGGCTGACACTGTTCGGAATCTTCCCCGAAGAGACAGCGACCAACGGCAGAGCAGCCTGCCTCCGCCGTCTGTGGCCCCGGCCAAAACCCCGCTCCCCGGCCCACCGCACTACCGTGGTTGCGCCGCCCCCGGGCCAATCCACAAAGACTCCCTGTCATCCAGATCCGGCGGCGACAGTACCTTCAACCCACGCAACTCTGAAAGATAGCCATCTAAGCGCTGCTTCCGCGGCGAACTTGCGGCCCCGCACCCTTATGTTAGACACCAGCCAACCGGCAGCCTAGGAGCTCCGCCGCCTCGAGGGGTGCTGCTTCCCATTGGGCATCGATTGGCCTAGAATAAAAATTCAGATAACTGACGCCTAAATAAAGTGATTTGAGATGAGGATGCGACCTATCTGGTGGCATGGTGAAGTAGGCAGGTCCAGCTACCGAGTCGGTGAGGCCGTCACGGTTGCGGTGGCGACTGGCGGCAGGGAAAGAGCGATGTCGCGATGGTCGACGGCTACGCGGAAGCAGCGCCAGGACTCTGGACAGATCCGAAGTTGGAGTCGCTCCAGCATCGTGAACAATGGCGGGGGTTAGTCGGCTCCGGTACAGTTCACGCGGCCGTCGTCGAGGCAACACCAGCATCACAGAGTAAGAGGCAGACGGCCCAGTGCATGACGGCAATTGGAAAGCGTCTCCGGCATTAGGGAGGAGGGCGGCTGTGAAATTGGTGCGGCGGGGGGCGCCATGGAGGTGGGGCTGAGGTTTCACGGCTCGGGAGAAGGGAGCTTCCCGGGGAGAAGGTGATTTGGTGCCCACGAGGTATGAATGG
>NC_041381.1:389729869-389772794 GCF_002162155.2 Triticum dicoccoides
ACGGACGCATTTGTGTGAAATGTGAGGGGGAGTTACAGTTCTACCCTTGCCTATAGGCTTCTCGGCTTTGGTCTGTGTACTGAGGGTCGGGGATAGTAGAGTAACTTTGCTTCTCCCCAAATAGTGGGCGGGAGCGATTTCGGGCGAGGAGGGCGTGTTTTGAACTATAGTGGGCGCGAGCGATTTCGAGCAAGGAGAGCATTTTTGAAATAGTGCGCGAGCTATTTCGGGCGAGGAGAGCGTGTTTTGCCGACCATGGTTTATGAATTATTCGGCACATGTCATTTCGGCCGAGGAGAAGGCACGCTTGGATGAAGTTGCGAACCTACCCTCGATGCACAACGGGCCAATTGATGTGTGTCCCACATAGTATGGTAATTTTGCGTCTCCCATTTATTTGCTCGAGCGAATTCCACCGAGCAGAGAGGATGTTTAACGGTTCGTTCAAATTTTGGGAGAACGAGCATCCATGTCTACCTTACCAAGTCAATTCGAATCAAATTTTGAAATATTAGCTTGCCACTTCTTTTTTAGATGAAGAGATGATGCTCGGGAGTAATGTGTTTTTACATGCTCGTTGCTAGCGATTTACTATATGACAAATAGTTGACCCACTCAAAAACGCGAATCAAACCCAAAATGAAATATCTCGATTCAATGAACTAGCTCGTTCAGTAGGTCAAAATAGTGAACTAAATCCAAAATTCAACACCTCAATTGAGTAGCATGTTGTACAGTATTATAGTACTCCATGAACATGTTGAAAGTCAAATTAATGAACTTGTTTGATATACACATATATCCGTTCATGTGTGGATTGCAGACAACATGTTCTCCAATTTAAATATTTGTATGCAAGTTTATATCGAGACATGGTTTATATCAGTCTTTGATGCATAAAACGCGACCTCCCCCTCTCCCGGACTCCTGTTCTCTCTCTCTCTCTCTCTCACTCTCGTTGACAATCTTCAATTCTGTCGCACGCATCCGACACAAAAACCTTGTTGGTCCCTCTCCCTTTCTCTCCATCTCTCTCTCTCTCTCTCTCTCTCTCTCTCTCTCCCTCTCTCCCTCTTTGTGTGTGTGTGTGGGGGGGGGGTCTTTCTAGTTCGCATTCATATATACACCATCTATAGGTCTCTCTCGCACACTATGTATGATACTCTAGCTAGTCCAAGCTAGATATCTTGGGTGCACTCATCGTACGCACACAAATTCCTTGGCTCTTTGCTCGTAACTCTCTCACGCACCACTATGTCGTCTCGGAGCTCTTCCTCCCCTCTCTCAAACTCTCCATCCACCCGGGTCACACATACACATGCATATCTCACTCGCACTCGATAGGCCCATCTAAAATTCTATATCTCTCCCTCGTTCTCTCTCCATCTCACACGCACACACACACACACACACAATCTCATGCCCAGCTAGCCAAGTATGATGGTCTCTAACTCAATTGTAGGCACAAGCAGTCCCCCCTATATGTATATGACTAGCTAATCTTAGTCTCCATCACAAACATGGGCATGGTCTATCTCGATTTCTCTCGGGGCATCTTTCTATCGCGCACACACTCCCTCGATCTCCCACCCATATAGTCCCCTCACGATCTCGAGGGAATCTCTCTATCACAAACACACCCTCTCTCCCTCCCATGCGTCCATGCCATCCATGTGTCCCTCCCGACCTTTTTTCCTTGTTGGCCAGACCTCTATTGGACATGTGCTATAGGGGTGTCTCTCTCCGTTGCAAACAATCACATACTAGCTATCTTCGTGTATGTCCTTGCCTTGCTTTTCCATCTCGGAGATGCATGCGTGATATGTTCGCATAAGAAACGAAAAAACACACACTCTCTCTCTAATTTATGGTTTGTTGTCACTTTCTCTTTCACACACATACTCTTTTTGCACACTTACTCATTCTCCTTCACACGCACTTGATCTGTCTCGACTGAGGCACTCTCCTCCGTCCATAGCATATAGATTTATTGAAAAGTCAAACATCACAAAGTTTGACCATGTACATGGAGAAAAACAATTACATCTAGTACGGCAAACATACACCATTAGATTCACCATGAGATGTAGTTTTGTATGATGTATCTTTGGTATTGTAGATATAAATAACATTTGCGTAAACCTGATCAAAGTTTCCAAAGTTTGACTTCTAAAAAATTTACATGCATTGCATTATCGAGCGGATGGAATATCTCCTTCCCCCTCTCAGCTATCTGACGCACCACTCAGCCTTATCGGGGCTCCTCAATCTCTCTCAAACTTTATTGGTCAGTTTGGTTCGTGACCTGACCCTCATGCCTTGATGGCCGGTACTGCCTGGTGTGCACGTGAGATGTAAAATATTTCTGCCTGGCTAGGCTTCTGTGGTGCTGAAGCGTTTGGTTCATGCCTGGGCCAGGCAAAGCATCAACGTCCCATCAATCAATCCATGCATCAATTTTTTAATTCTAATATCCATCCATGTTGCTGTTAGCCTCGTGGCCGCATGACCAGGCACGGCCAGGCGTTCGAAATCGGTCGCTTGGGCCAGGCTACTTGCAGTGTCTGGAGTTCAGCCAGGCTAATTAAAGTGCAAGGGAACCCAGCCCAGGCGGGCTTTCTTTTTCATAGGGTAGCAACCAAACAAGCATGCATGAAATCCAGCCACAACCCCAGGCCACGCAAAAGATGCTCACGACGCAAGCCAAACTGGCCTTATATCTCCCTGGTTCACACATACACATGTCTCGCTCGCGCTATACATATAGACCCATCCAACACTCTCCGCCCTTGTTCTCTATCCATGTGACACGCACCCCCCTAAGTACCATAATCCCTCACGCTATCATAGGCTCTGTTTGGATCCGTGGGTTAGAGTTAGTTTGGGTTAGTTTGGAGTCAACTAACCCAAAAAGATCCAAACAGGAGGGTTAGTTTAGGTTAGATGCATCTAACCCATCCAAGAGGTGCTTATTTGGGTTAGTTCTTCTCGGGACCACTAATAAACACTTTTTTCTCTCGCTCTCCCCGCAGCAAATCCCTCCCCACTTCCTCGAAGCTTCTCGTCCTCTCCCTCCCTCCCTCTCGCACCGCCCGTGAAGGTGCCTCGCCGTATCCGCGCTCCATCTAACCCTGCCATCCAAACACCTCTTTACTTAGAGTTAGTTCAGGGTTAGTTCAGGGTATGAATCTAACTCTAACCTCTAACTGAGTTAGAGTATCCAAACAGGGCCATAGGCGCAAGCACCCCCCCTCCTAAGTATGATTATCTCTTACTAGCCATCAGGAACACACGCATTGTCTCCTTCCATCCATACGTCTATATCGATATCTCTCGGGGCATCTTCTATCGCGCACACACCTTGTCACTCGATCTCCCACCCATGTAGTCCCGTCACGATCTCCAGGGGATCTCCCTATGACAAACATACACTCTCTCCTCCCCATGTGTGCATTTTCTCCGTAACTCTCGACCTCTCTCCCTTGTTTGTCAGACCCCTCTTGTCCACGTGCTAGGGGTCTTCCTCTCTCGGTTCCAAACAACCACACACAATCTCCTCACCTTGCCTCCGTTGTCGAAGATGCATGTGTGATATGTTTGCATAAGACACGCACACTTTTTCTCTACTTTTATCGTGTGTTGTCCATGTCTCTTTCACACACGCACACACACTTTTTTCACTCTCTCTCTCTCTAGGGACTCTGTCACGTCCATAAGCATATGGATGTTTTGAAAAGTCAAATCTCAGAAAAGTTTGACCAGGTATATGTGGAGAAAAACATTTACATCTGGAACGATCATTAGATTCATCACAACATGTACTTACTTCATACTATCATTTATCTTTGGTATTGTAGATATAAGTAATTTCTTTATAAACTTGGTCAAAGTTTCAAAAGTTTGACTTAAAAAAAATGTTGTAACTACATTATCGAACGGAGGGAGTAGCTCTTTCTCTCTCTCTGCTATCTCTCATGGGCCTCCCCTCTCAATCGAACTCTCTATACCGACGGATTATACGCTCACTCTGTCAGCGTATAGCTCCGTATATTGTTTAGTTGACCGGTCAACCAATCCATATGCTGCGTTGTCAGCTCGTGTTCTGTATCTTGGTGTGCTGGCCCATGTGGCAGTGGGTGAAAATAAGTAAACTAGAGGCCCATCTGACACGCGGTGAAGTAAACAAAGTTGAAACCACTCGGGGTAGCACCCCGCACGCTAGTAAATTGAGTGCGCATTGAGGACAAACTTCTTGCGCGCGAAGGACGCACTCGCGCACAATTCACCACTGCGCGGCGGCATGCACAGAAGGATGCACTCGCGCGCACCCAACACACAACACACACCAGCACACGTGTACACTGGCGTCGCCGCCGGTAGAGATGGACGGCGAGGCAACCAACAAGCGGAGGCGGCTCGAGCCAAAACCGCATCCGGCGAGCCCGGACTTCATCAGCAGCCTCCCCGATGACATGCTGCTCGTCATCATTGGCCTCCTCCCCACCAAATCTGCCGTGCGGACCGCCCTACTCTCCCGGCGGTGGCGCCCCCTCTGGCACTGCGTCCCCCTCAACCTCATCGTCGGCAGCTGCCTCTACGATGGGGATTGCAAATGCATGGCCGCAGTCTCCAAGATCCTTTCATCGCACCCTGGGCCAGCCAGACGCCTTGACATCCGCATGTTCAGTACCAACTGCAAGGTCCAACCCAAGTTTGACGAGTGGTTCTTATCCCCCACCCTAGATCAGCTCGAGGAGCTCAGCTTTGAAGTTGGACGATGTCGCTCTCTGCCGCCGTCCGCGCTCCGCCTCACACCAACGCTGCACCGCGCCAGCTTCAGCTCCTGCTATCTTCCCCAGATTAATGCCGTGCCCACCCTTCTTCTCCCTCAACTCAAGCAGCTCGACCTCTTCGATGTTGTCATCTCGAAGAAGGCTATGGAGCACCTGCTCCGCAGCTGTACTGTGCTCGAGTACCTTCATCTTGAGCAGATCCACAGGTTCATTAGCCTCCACATCGCCTCGACGAATCTCCGATGGATTTATGTGTCTTGCTGGCCCTGCAACAAGACATCAATTGGGAAGAGATCATTCCAGCTATTCCACGTTATGGTCATTGAGAATGCACCTTTCCTTGAGAGATTGCTTGTATCGGATCTAGAAGGTCCAACAAAAATCAGGGTCATTGACGCGCCGAAATTGACAATGTTGGTGTACTCGTCTGCCAAATTCTCCGAACTTTTTATTGGATCCGTAATCATTTAGGTACAACACTCATCTTCTTCTCCATCTTCTTGAAATTCACATTTTTAAATTTCTTCTTGATGTATTTACGACCGTCTTCCAGAAAATGATTCCCACAAGCTTGACCCAGTCCATGCGCACAGTGAAGATCTTAGCACTAAAATCTATCGGCCCCAATCTGGATCAAGTTGTTGGATTCCTTACATGCTTTCCATGCACGGAGAAGCTACTCATCGAGGTGAAACTTCTTTCCTATAAGTAAACGGTAATCACAATGTAGCTCAATTTTTTTGTAATTTCCCCAAATTATGATGACAAGTGTAGTGTTCAAAACTGCATCTACGCACTGCACCAAAAGAAATGTTTTTAGTATTTTTTTCTCACGTGATCACCTGCATCATTTTTATGCTGTACTTCTACTATAGTAGCATAGGCTAGTCATAGTGGAAAGTAACTTAGACTACTCCAGTAACTCTATGGTTACCCTAAGAGCAAGTACTACCTCCGTCCTGGTTTACTCTTCCAATTTTGTAGTATCAAAATTTGACCATAGATTTAACTGACAAAATGTTAATGCATGTCACTAAGAACTATATCGTTGGATTCGTATTTGAACATAATTTCAAGTGGTGTAATTTTTAGTGACATGCGTTGACATTTTCTTAGGTAAATCTATGGTCAAAATTTTATACTAAATACGAGGTAGTATTCCCTCCATCCCAAAATTCTTGTCTTACATTTGTTTAGATACGGATGTATCTAACACTAAAATGTAACTAGATACATCCGTATTTAGAAAAATTTAAGACAAGAATTTTGGGATGGAGGGAGTACAAAAGTGGGCTATGTAGGCCAAAACATGTGCCAAATTCACTTGTGATGCATTTGGCATTGATGCCCCTCCATTGCTCACCTGGTGCCCCAATCTAGATCACCTACTTTGCTCCGGTGCCAAATTAACTCACGCAATGAAAAAACACTGCGTGGGAGAGAGAGAGGACTGATGCAATAAAAAAACACTTGTTTGGGAGAGTGAGAGGCTGGTGTAGTTGGTTTGATTGATTTGTTTATACATGTGGGTCTGTGTGCACAGCGGTGCCTACTCTCTCACATCGCGAGGGCGGTGCAAAAATCTTTTGATTTGACATCGATGCATATTATGTGGCATACTTTTGCAAAATATGGCATCAGCCACATAGTAGAAGGCAACAAACGCCCAAGCTCTTCACGTGCTCCTAGTTAAATGAGAGGAAACATAAAGAGAGAGAGAGAGAGAGAGTGAAAAAAATATCACTAGCCAGCCAACCCTATCGTATGAGCGAATGATATTGGTACATCTTGATGACACGACAATCTTATGCAGCCAGCTGCTCTAATATGTTCTCTTCTTTTGCAGATAAAAAAATACCTGAAAGTGAAAAATGTGCTGCACTATAACAATCTCATCGAATGCCTTTATCTCCATCTTACAGAAATTGATTTGATCGACTACCGAGGCAGCACATCTGAGATTAAATTGGCCAGGTTCTTTGTTCTGGAGGCAAGTGTGCTCAAGGTAATAAGGTTTGGCGTTCTCTGGCGCAACAATGAATGGCGTGCTGATCACCGCAAGCGTCTAAGCCTAAATGAAAAAGTCTCCACAGAGGCTGAATTTGTTTTTGAAACATCAAGTGGCCAAAGACTCGAAAACTTATTTGCCCATTAGTAACTTGTCAGGGCGGTGGATTTTAGTTTGTATGATAATGCTGCATCCACCTAAAGTAACTAAAGTTCTTACATAAACTTCCTAGTAATTCCCTCTTCCTAGGTACAGCATTACTCCTAACATTTGTAATATCAGTTTGAAACTTGTAATATTGCCGTGTCCTATTCCTGCATTTTCAAAATCCTGCGAATCAAACAGGTCCTGAGTTGGTGATGATGTTGTGCCTCCCATCTTTCACCAATAGCCGTCGGATCTAGATCTGACGCATACAAACCAAGCTTCTCTATTTTTACAAAAAGATGCCCGTAGTTGTTCCCTATTTACAAATAACTCCTTGTCTCTCACAATCAGCCTTATCTCCTCCCCACCACATCTAGAAGGCGGTGGAAAAATCTGGCGCGATGGCCGCTGCCGGAGCCGTCCACCGCCAATCTTGGTGTTCCGTGCAATGCACGGCATCTACGCACGGGAAATTATGTCGAATAGGGCTAGTTGTAAGCAGGCTAGCTCTACAACCATGATGATAGTGACTGCAGACGGTGAGGCTGACTATGGTATGTCGAACACGACGCCTATACTCAGGTGTCATCTACAGCGTAGGGTCTTGTCACTTCACTGCGAGGAGCAACACGTAATAATTTGACCGACGAGTAGTACAGTGCTAGTACTAGTAGCACCACCGTCTAGATTTAGGAGTACTACCACGTCCATCTGGATTTTAGTATTTGACTAGCAATATCTAGTAGTAATGCATGTCACAAAAAATGTACTACTCCCTCTGTAAATAAATACATTGTGTTTTATTCCTATCGGCGAGAGAACGTAATGTTTTTTTGCTAACTACTAATAGGATTACATGCAATGAACTAAACACTGCATGTCATGTTTGGTAGTCTCAAGTCATTGAAAGCATGCACGGCCCACATCTCTCATTGGTTGATATGTCACGAAATAAGAAACAAGGAGGGAGTTAATGCACCGTGCCTAAGTGTTTTGGGATTATTTGGTTTTCGTAATGTGACTTACACAACATTTTTGTTTACATGCATTAACATTTTACTAGTTAAATCAAAGGTTAAAACTTGGCGCAAAATGCAAAGGGGACTAATAAACCAGTAAACATCAAACTTCTCTCATTTGGCCCCAACTAGAGGTCTGATGAGATGACTATACTGCACCGGCGTGGAGGGGGGCGCAGATTCATTGACTTACGGCAACTGCCTTTGGGTGAATGACACGTGGGCCCAGGGGGTGGCTGGCCCACCTATCATACAGCCAAAGGCAGGTGCAGTAGAGGGCCGAGGAGTAGTATGAAATCCTACGCACCTACGCACGCTAACCAAGGGCAAGAGTGATCACTCGAATCGCAAGATCAGTTGACCCATGGAGGCGATGAGCGCGAGCATCAGCCAGCTGTGCCAGATGGTCCACGATGCCGGCCTGCGGCCCGACAACGAGGAACGTCTCCAGGTAGTATTGCTTGAGGCCGCCAGGGCGAGGGGCCGCTTGGACGACAGCTTCATCTCCTTGTTTGACGAGGTCCTCATCGGTTTCCTCGACAAGTTCACCGTTGTCAAGAAGCTCGCGGACGACTTTGACGTAAGCCTCCAGCCGACGCGCCCAGGCTCTGCGATGCCCGCCACCCTCAACGTACACTATGGTGACAACCTCTTCGACGCGCTAGTGGCCCTGCGACTGCCCGTCGTTGCGCCAGAGAATCTCCACCTCGAGGTCGTGCTCGCCGCGTAGCGCCTGGCGCAGCAAGACACCATCGACATAATCACCCACGTCTATGCGCAAATCGTCCACAAGGACTACTACATGCAAGAGGAGGACGATAGGACGCTGCCCTTCTTGGACCGCAGGGCAACCTTGGACGATACTGTTCAGAAGCACGTTGAGCTCGTCGCCAACGCCGCTGCTCCTCACACGTCGGTTGGTGACCCGGCGCACTAGGGCGTGAGGATGTTGTTGATGGATCCGTATGTATTTTTATCTTTCCGTCAAATCCATGTAGTAGTATATGATACTACAGTAATTATCTTACCTTTCACATCAACTTCATAATTTTGGTACGTACTCCATGCATGAACGGCGCCAGAACCAAACCTCTCATTACTCTAGGCAAAATCGTTATTTTCTATCTATCATTCGCGCCATGGAGCAAAACCAAATTTTACAAGTTACGAGTTCAAAAGGAAAAGCCTGCCGTGTTCGCGTCGCACCCCCACACGGTTGGTCCGGCATGCCGCTCAAGCGGGAATGTGTGCGGTGTTGCATTTTCACTTACAAGTGGGACCGCAGTTGAGCAAACCGACTATCGGCAAACCCCCACCCCGCCCACCACGCGATGGCTGAGAAAACAGGAGGGAGAAGAGATGGATGTAGCACGGACTCCAAGAAAATTGGTGTCGGATGGGACTCGTGTTGGTGGTGTGTGCCGTACTGCTAGACGTGAATGCTAGTTATGGCCCATGCCAGCCCACTATATCGAGCCTATATCGAGGTACGTAGAACAAATTTCCTGCAGTCCGTGCTCAGCCCTCCTCTATCTCTCTTCTCAGCCAGCCAGCGGACGCACGGAGCCCATCGTCTGTTTGCTCACATGCGGCCCCACATGTCAGTGAAAACGCAAGAGGACCCACTAAACCTGCACATCTTTCACCTCGACGTGCTGGTGATGAGAAACAAATCCAAGAAAGATCTTTGGTGGCCGCTTTTGGAGTTACTCAAGAGTAGTAAGATTCTATTTACAGTTTAACCCAAGATGCACATCTCGTGGCTTCAACTACCACTCTATTTTCTTTCATGACACGACCTGGATGCTGGATGTCCCACGTGTCGGCAAAAGGAGGAAGAACCCGACCAAATCTTCGGTTGTGCGCTCGGATTAGACTAGTTGTGCTAACTTAAATTTTTTATTGTGTACTCCCTCCGTTCCAAAATACTTGACTTCCATTTGTCCAAAAATGGATGTACCTATATACTAAAACATGTCTAGATACATATATATTTTGACAAATAGAAGGCATGTATTGTGCAACGGAGGGAGTAGAATGGATGCAAGTTTTTGTATTGGGAAGAAGAGTACATCCATATATTGATAGAGCACAATTTAGTAGATGTTCTATCACTCTTAGCTAGCACAGAGGCTATAGATGAGATTAGTGCACTTGTTGATACTCCTACTTGGTATGCATGTTGCTACTTAGACGCAGAGAAAAACGGACCGGAGGGAGTACTAGAATAGAGGCTAGACATGAGACTAGATGTGAGGAAGCAACGTCTACTTCTTTACACTCGAAGAAGAAAGAAGCACGCAAGATCGAGCCTCCGCATATCAACAATGAATCCATCGAGAAGGCACCAATCCAACTTACTGGAGTAGTAAAATGCATTCTTGTGGTTCTTGTTTTCTTTGGTCTTGCTTTTCTAGTCAAAATTATTGTTGGAGTTCGTGCAAAATGGAGGTCCGTTTGGGGCCGTGCATTGCAGTTGGCCTTACAAGTGGGACCGCAGTTAAGGAAACCGACTATCAGCAAACCCCCACCTCGCTCGCCGCGCGATGGCTGAGTTAGAGAAACGATGAGGTTGAAGAGATTGCTCTAGCACGGACTCCAACAAATATGGTGTCAGATGGAAGTCGTGCTGGTGGCATGTGCCATACTCCTGGACGTGAATGCTTGTTCTGGCCCATGCCAGCCTACTACTCCTACTACTTACTATATAGTACTACTAGTATCGAGGATTCGAGGTGCTGGTTACGTAGTAGAGTACAATATGGCTACAGTAAAAGCACCCGCACAACGCGCGAAGCATGTGAAGCTAGTACAAATAGTGTACTACTATTGTTGATTGGCCTCATCCGATAACCTGTTGCAATGCACGTACAATTATGTATTCGGAAAATATTTTTTTGCCTCGTCGCACCACTCACTCACAGAAGCGACTCGAAAGCCATTCATAAATTTAGTAAGTTTATCACAAGCATATCATTTTATTACATACAACAGGTCATCAACCCACATCGACAACGAGGATACATTATAAATACTAAAGTTTTCACCACACAACAAATAACAAGCAATGAAATGAACTTCAACTCAACCATTCCTCGGCATTGGAAACACTTGCTTTGAACCACAAGTGATTCTCTGGGACGGGCCATCCATTGTCGATCTGGAGACCAACGCATGACTGATCATCCAGGCTGAAGTAGCCTACTATATCAGTACCAGGGTAGGGAACCACCCAAATGTCTGAGGTATAGACACAGTTGCTTATCATAAATGGTAGTAACATTGTGTCAACAGCAGTTGGATCGCCTTTCACCATCTTTGGATAGTTTTGTCCAAGGAAGAGCGAGTTTTCTCCAAGACTATCAATCCCAGGGAGAAGGAGTTGGCGCTAGCATAATAGTATCCATCTCGAATACCATGCAACGGGTGTTGGAATAGGTCCGGAGAGTGCGACCATGGGAGACTACACCTGCTTCCTTAGCAGTAATATCATCAGTGGGCTTTATACACACGAGAAGAGGTGGTCCATCGGAATTAGTTGCCAGGCACCAAATAGTATATGGGCGCTACTCGTCCTCATGCTCGTGATCATCACCATCGTCATCTCCCCCTTGGTTATAAAAATCTTCAAGTATAGGTGGTGGAATGTTCGCAGGACCTTGGAAACACAAGAAGAAGGTTAATTAGTAAAGGGAAATTTGCTAGCCGCATGCATGTGGATGAAACAATTATAATTACGATGGAAGACAAACGTACCGAAACAACAACTCCATGCAAAAACAGTGGCACGAGTGGTGGCAGCAAACACAAGGCCCTCGTATTCAATTGCATCACAGTACTCATCCGTGTACAGAAACTGATTTTTGAGCAATATCCATCGAGTCAAACCAGCAAGGACGGCAACAAGCTTGTCGAAGATAGCAACAACTTCATAGTTGTTGTAATTCCAAGAGCGGTTGGGAACTCAAGAAATTGCTATCTTCCGTAGAAGACAGTCACCATGATTGTATTTGAACGTGCGTATAATACTGGTGTGCTCAACCTCTGGGCAGTCTGCTGAGATTTTTGGAAGTGGAACCCGGTCACGAGTGTACACATCACAAGTTCCCACTCGCAGTTGGACCCAATGTAAACAACCCAATCTGCATTTGTGCCTGCTCAAGCCTTGCCCTCAAGTGATGGCATCATAACATCATACGTATCATTATCAAGCGGCATCAACTTGCACAGGGCGAGGCCTCCGTCGTGACGGCGCCAGTCATCAGGGTCACGGCGAAGAAGATAGGGGAGATCAAACCGCTCCTTGACTCTTGGGTTCCTTGTAATGATGTTATTAGTTGAGTCAAGAATGATCTTGGACGAACCTGCCATGCTAGCCGAGGTGATGACGTCGCACTGATCAATGAGTTCCTCCACCACGTCATCTTTCAGATCAGGGAAAGAATAACGGGGTCGTTTCCATCCTGTTCCCTCCATGGAGAAGATGATCGAACAATGGCAGAAGAAAGGGTGAAGGGCTGAAGGAAAATGGAGGAGGGAGAGGAAGAGCGTGCGACAGCAGTTCAAAATCGAGAGGGAAAGGCGAAGAGTCGGTGGGCGGTTGCCAGTTTGCCACGGTTCACGAAGGGGCGCCCCGTCCTACACGTCGGTTCGGAAATACTCCTACTACTCGCCGTCGTCTCACTGATATGTTGGAACGGGACCACATGTCAATGAAACATGGTGTGTAATTTCTCGTGCAAAATGCGATCTGGCCGCATTGGCCCGAGGTGCCGCATTAGTTATCGACCTTTATTTTTTTAATGGCGTGCCGTTCAGTTTTGAAGCATGACTAACTGGTACTGTACGCAGAGAAAATATAAACTACTCTACCACTACTCCACCTCCAGTACTAGTAGTATAAAAAAGATATATAGGCTGGAGCTTCAGCGCTTTCTTGCCAAGGGCTGCCCACTTGCTTCTCACACTACCACCCTCTCTCCAGGTCTAAAAAAGACGGCCCCTCTCTCCCTCCTCACTGGTGGTCACAGATCCGCCGGGGCAGAGAAGGATGTGCAGCGTTGACGCACTTGTCGTCGGCGAGTGAGGTCACGCACTGATGACAACGCCGTCCTCTCAGACCTAGCGCCCGCGCTGGATGGCCTCTGTCCCCAAGCTCGCTGCCATAGTGTGTGCGGAGGACGACGACCACGAGCGAAGCCACTTCCTGCCGACCCTCAGGTATGCTACCTCTTTTCGAACCATACCCTTGTTCTATTGCCCCATCTGGCACGTCGTTGCATGTGGATCTTTTTCCACTCCACCATCTTCCCAATTTTCTATCCTCTGCTCTGCTCGCCATGTAGACGAAAACCATAATTTGCACTATTAAAGGAAACCCTACTTCATGCAGACTAATCCACGTCTGGGTTGAATAAGGAAAGGAAGGGAGACTGTACTATCCAAGAGAGTAGGCATCGAACCCGCATCTAGGTTGAAAAGGGGAAAATCAGTAGCTAAGGAACGAGTCTCGTGTCTCTTGGTTGAAGAAGGGTAGAAAGGCATGACAACGCAATAGAGAATGACCAGGTCGATCGGTTTGTTTGTCCTCACATAGGAAAAAGGTGGCTAAAGAGAACAAAAATGGGACGTAATCCACATATGCTGCCTGGATATTTGTTGCTCTGGGCAACCATACCTCCCTCACCACTCTGCGTCCATGGAGGTACATCGTACTGGTGCGCCCACTGTCCGAATGGGCCTCCCATGCTCTTATTGCCACTTTTTTTGCTGTTAGTATAATGCCAGCAGTCAAGTCAAGCAATGCTACTGCTAAAGTGAAGCCACATTTAACTAATGCCGCTCTCAGTCTAATGCCACCGATAAATTTAAGCAATGCCATTTAATGTTACTAGATTATTTCAGGGTTAGTTGTTTATTGTGGATGTATTGTTACCTTTACATTTTGTCTAATGCCACTAGTATACCAATGCTGAAACTTGTTACCTTTACATTTTGTATTGTTAATTCTTATGGAAACCTTCCAGTGCTAGAGTTTATTGAAATCTGTTCAGTAAAACCATTGTACTATACCCTATAATAAACTAACTATTCTACTGTTGCACTAGCCATTGTAAAACCATTCTACTGTTCAGTAAAACCATTGTACTATACCCTATAATAGTATTCGAATGGTGTAGAGTTCACTCAAATTATCCCGGTAAAGCTAGTCACGCCTTTGTTAAAATTAATGTTCATTATGTTATCAGAGGAGGTCTGTATGTTTGTCTCTAATGCCTGTCGACTACATACCTGACATCAGGATGTAATGTTAAGTCATTTCCTTTTGTACGGTGTCACTGAATTGTCAAGGCGGTGATGGCATTTTAATTTAGTAGAACTGCACAAAATTTGCTTAAAAGAAGAGGAAAGGTCAGGAATGGCTTAGTTTTTCAGAAAAAACTATGTATGCCTTCCTGACATCAGCCGCTGTTGCTTTATTTATTCCTTCAAACAGGTTGTTAGAAACAGTCTTGCTACCTTTTCCCATTAAGAAATTGGAATGCTTATATTTGTGAGTCTATGCTTCAACTAGTGCCACTTTTGTAGTAATCATACTTTCAATATCTATGCAAACAGGGATGCTCGATTTTAGTGGAGCTGCACAAAAAGTCCAACTGGTTCAACATTAGGAGCATGTTTTTTCCAAACCTTTATATCCAATTGGTGGCACTATGAGCTGTTCATTACGAAGGTACATGGGTTGCTACTATCTTGCTACTCTTTTTGTACTGTCATTAGATAGTAATACTAGTGGTTTGCTAGCTGTTTGATATGTTACTAGCTGCTTGATATTTGTGTAGACAGAGATGTCTGCCCGTTGCTATTTGGCAAACAAACAAAGTGTTCGCAATTTTGGTTGAACTGCACAAGAGAATAGTATAGTCACTGCATGCAGTGCCATTTGAAAATAGACACAAAGGCTGGATAGTCACTTCATGGACTGCAGAAAAGTAGTAATGTACTATTTACTGGCCAACAGTTGGTGCTTCATTGATTTGGTCTGATTATACGATGGGCATCATTTTGCCTAAGTTAAAGTTTGTATTCCGAAAATAGTCTCGCGGTGTGATCGAGAGAAGACCAAATCATATTGCAGTGGATGTTCCTCCATCATGTGTGGTTCATTCTCATGGTTCCAGCTGTTGGTGAAACCACTTACGTTTGCAAGAGGAATTGTAGACTTCACAAAAAAATTTGTCTTTCAGTCTGTACTGAATGTTGGCCAATAGAAGCATCCATGTTAGTAGGAAGAACAGATGTTTTTTCTAGATCTTTGCTTTTGGAGCTACATATTTGTATATGCTATGTGAATCATTGAGATGCATTAACATGTTGATCTTATGTATGGGAATCGTACTAGTTAGTTTTAGTTGCGATGCAAGATCCGAAGTGGCTGATCTTTGCTTTTGGAGCTACATATTTGTATATGATCTGTGAATCATTGAGATGCATTAACAGTTACTTATTTCTGTTCGCTTAGTGTTTACAAGTTATTGACCGATCACTAGCTAGCCTACAAATGCTCCTGGCAGTTTTATTTGCGACGCAAGATGCGAAGTGGCAGTTTTTTGAATAAAAAAGCCTACCTCTGAAGAAACTGACAAGCTACACTATCGATCCTACACGGATAAAAATGCCTACCTCTGAAGAAACTGACAAGCTACACTAGCGATCCTACACGGATAAATAGCGGATCACGCACGTACTACCTCCTTTCCGGTTTGCAGGGCTCAATTCAAGAAATGACCTACTCGATCCTACACAAATAAATAGCGGATCACGCACGTACTAGTACCTCCTTTCCGATTTGCAGGGCTTAATTCAAACCTCTCACCAACCAAGGCATGTCAATAATTAACGGCATGCAGAAGTTTAAGCCTAATTAATTCCAGCAATTTAAGTGGCTGCATGCGTGCCCTCGGCTGCGACTCGTTGCATGCTGCTTCGCGTACTGCCTGCGAGCGATTCTGAGTGCCTGCATGCAGCCAGCCATAATTAAGGCAGCTAACTGATACGAAAAAAGATACACTTTAATTGTTGCGGGCTTTTTAAATCCATGGAATCATTATTGACAAGGAGGGAGATGATTTGAGTGCACTTGTTTGACCGCCATGCTGGCGTGCGACCCAGACGGGACGTGACGACACAATCATAATTTTAGTTTCCCTAGTTTTCCATGGCAAGCTGGCGCACTAAGCCATTATGCATTGAATTCCGATGACGGTCGGGCTACCTTCCCCCTATAAGTACTGTTTCCCGGCCTTCTCCGGTGCCACCGTGACCCAACTCGCCATATCCTCATAAGCCCCCACCGGCCCGACGTCGCTCGCCACGTCCGCGATGCCCCCGCCTGTTCGCGGTAGGCGACGCCGGAGGCGGTCACCGCCGGAACTAGTGTTCGGGTTTTCACCGGAAGGTAGACGGAGGGAGGGGGCATTCTATCTGTCTTTAGATGGCAATGCGCAGATCGAGGAGTTGTTGGAGCGCGACCGCATGGCGGAGGAGCAGGAGTTGTTGGAGCGCGACCGCCTGGCGGAGGAGCAGCGTATCGCCGATTTGTGCCGCCAGTGGGACATGGAGCAGCAGCGCACCGACGCTCTAAGTCGCGAGCAGAGCGCCCGCAACTGGGCCGACTACGTGGAGGCCGGCGCCCGGCAAATAGCCCTGGAGGCTGTCGGGCACGCACGTGTTCGCGACGCCAATTTTTACTACCAGCTCGTCAAGTGGGTTTCCCGCTTGGAAGCCGAAGCTTCGGTGGACCACGCCGACATGGAAAGGGCCAACGCGCACGAGCAACGCTCCCTATCGCACCTCTGGCAAGTCCGAGGCGAGGCGCAGGACGCCGATGCCGGTGTTTAGCGTGTACCACAGATGGCGGCCGGCATCGTCTAGTTAGCTAAAAGTAAGTTAGTACTTGTCTAGTGGGAGTAGGTAGTTAACTTGGCTATGATGGTTGTCAACGTGGAAGTTCAATACTCTATATGTGGATCAGACCTGTTACTTTGCTCTGAATGTTGAACTTTCCGTTTGAACGTATGGAATGGGCTGTTATTTTTTTAAATGGGTTGTATTTGTCCTCCACGGGTTTAGAGGCTGACTTGTAGGCCTAGCAAGTTGACGCGTACACAATCAGGAGATGATTGTACGTGGAGAGGATGACAACAGGGAACCGCCAAGGTCATGGCAGTACGCAAGCAAGTGCCTCCTTATTTCAAGCCAATAAAAAATGGCTCCTCCTAGTGGATTTCTGACATCTGGGTCCCATGCCATTGTCAATGTAGTCAATAAACGAGAGAATTGCACAACGAGCGGCTGACACTAGGGACCCAACAGCTCGCCCATTTATTTTTGTTTTGGGTTAATTTGATAAATGCCTCTGAGAAATGCCACTGCAATTTCCAAACTTTGAAAAATGCCATTTCGTGCCATTTCTAGTGGCATTGTTCGAAGTCTGGAGTGGCGTTTTTCAAAGTTTGCAAACTGTAGTGGCGTTTTTCAAAGTTTACAAAAATTGCAGTGGCATTTTTCAAAGTTTGGAAATTGCAGTGACATTTTTATGAATCGCCATAATTGGAGTGGCATTTATCTAATTTGTTTTTGAGACGGAAGCAGGGTGTCAACTAGGCTGTGCGGGACACTCTGGCCTATCTAGACAGCCTTTTCTTTTATGTTTACCACAGACCAGCCCAGTAGTTTTTTTTTCTTTCTGAAAATGGCTAGCCCAGTTTTTTTGTGATTTGTCAAGTAAGTCACTTTATCAGGCCTGTTGGGCTGCAAATCTTTCAAGACGAGGAGAGCTTCATTCGGCTGGCCGAGAAAATGGCCTATCAGTAATGAGAAATGGGCTGTACATTTTTAAAACACATCAAACTGGCAATTAGTTTCAAATATCTTTTTTTCATTTCAAGATTTTAAATTGCTTTGATTTTTATGCGTGGACAATTTATTGGATTTTATATTGATGTACATTTATTTTTAAAATCAGTCTGAATGTGACTCAAAATTTCGGGATTAAAAACAGTTCAGACTGCACCGACATATGCAAAATTTCGTATAATTTTTTAACCGTGGCCACAATATGGGCTGTAATGCTAACAAAAAGAATATGGGCTCCAAAAAAACCCATAAGAATTAGCAAATGGGCTGTAAACTATTTGAAATAATGGTAGATGGGTTATATGCTGTTTTCCGCAGATTTGAGGCTTTCCAGAGATGGCCTGTATACTATTGGATGTCCAATCAACGACCATCGTGCTTCTTCAATCTCTGCTCTTCCTGCTGCAGCCGCTCAAACAAGCGCCGATGGGACTGCCTGCTCCCTCCTCCACGCGGCCGGCTATGCTGCCGGGCAGGCCTCACCGCCCTACCGTACTCCCATCGCGGGCCTAGCCATCCCTCTACTCACCCACAGTCCCACACCTGCTGTTATTCTCCGGCGATGACAGACGAAAGTAAACCCTCGTACAGTCGTACTCCCCTCCGCGTGGGAAACAACTGCAGAGTCTTCCCTGCCTCCGTGTCGTTCCCTTCCTAGGCCTCGCCGTCGTCCACTGCCCTGGTGCTCTCGGCGTGGCGTGGTCAACGTGGTCAACGACCGACATGCATCTGAAGTGGATTGTACGTGGAGACGCTGACAGCTGGGTCCACGACCGCACGCAAGGAAATGCCTCCTTATTATGCGCAAAATAATGATTCCTCCACCTGACATCTGGGACCCACCGAAAGGGCCTCTGTATTTTGCGGAAAAAACGTTACCACCGTTGACAGCTCGGACCCACCAGCTATATCTTCGCACGCAAGGAAGTGCCTCCTTATTACGCCAAAAAAAAAGAAAACTCCCCATACAATATCCACTAAGTTGACGGGGCCTACTTAATTGATGGGGATGAAGGGCTTTGTCAACTTAGTCAATATATGCACGATTCTAGCTCGACTGACCGTACGATGTCCATCCAACGGCCGTAGTGCTTCTTCAACCTCTGGTCTTCTTTCTCCAGCCGCCCAAAGCAGCGCCAATCGTGCCGCCTGCTCCTGCCTCCTGTGGCCGGCTGTGCTGCCGCGGAGGCCTCACCGCCTCCATACTACTCCCACCGCTGGCCAGGCCATCCCTCCACTCCACTCACCCACAACCCCTGTTATTCTACGGCAACGGCAGCGCAGCCGAACCAGTGAACCCTCGTACTCCTCTCCGCGTTGGCATCCACTGCTGCGTCTTCCCCGGCTCCGTGTCGTCCCCTTCCTAGGCCTTGCCGTCGTCCACCGCCGTGGTGCTCTCGTCGCGGCGTGGTCAATGTGGTAAATGACCGAATTCCATCGGAAGAATAGTGTATGTGAAGAGGCTGACAGCTAGGTCCACATCAGCCGCAAGGAAGTGCCTCCTTATTACGCGGAAAATAATTATTCCTCCACCTGACAGCAGGGACCCACCGGACAGGCCACCAGTATTTCGCAAAAAAACGTTTGCCCCTGACTGCTGGGACCCACCCGACGGGCCACTGTATTTTGCAAAAAAACATTCCCCCTGCTGTCAGCTCGGACCCACCGGAAGTGCCTCCTTATTACGCACAAAAAAATGAATAGCCCCCCTGCTAGCTGGGACCCACCTTTGTGGGAGGCTGACTTGTGGGCCTACTAAGTTGACGGGGATGGAGGGCTTTGTCAACTTAGTCAATATAAATGATTCTAGCTCCAGTGACCGTACGATGTCCATCCAACGGTCGTAGTGCTTCTTCAACCTTTGGTCTTCTTGCTCCAGCCGCCCAAAGCAGCGCCGGTCATGCCTCATGCTCCTCCTTCTTGTGGCCGGATGTGCTGCCGCCGAGGCCTCACCTCCCCCTACTATTCCCACCGCTCTCCAGGCCCTGCGGCGACGGCTGCCTCACACCACAGCCGAACCAGTGAACCCTCGTACTCCTCACCGCGCGGGCTTACACTGCTGCGTCTTCCCCGGCTTCCCGTCGTCCCCTTCCTAGGCCTCGCCGTCATCCACCGCCCTGGTGCTCTCGGCGCGGTGTGGTCAACATGGTCAAGGAACGACTTCCATCGGACGTGGACTGTATGTGGAGAGGCTGACAGTTTGGTCCACGGCCGCAGCAAGGAAGTGCCTCCTTATTACGCGAAAAATAATTATTCCTCCACCTGATAGCGGGGACCCACCGAACGAGCCACCGTATTTCACGAAAAAACGTTTCCCCCTGACTGCTGGGACCCACCAGCTGCACCTTCGCACGCAAGGAAGTGCATCCGGGCAAAAAAAACGATTCTTCCCCCTGACTGCTAGGACCCACCAGCTACATCTTCGCACGCAAGGAAGTGCGTCCGGGCAAAAAAACGATTCGCCCCCCTGACTGCTGGGACCCACCAGCTACATCTTCGCACGCAAGGAAGTGCGTTCGGGCAAAAAAAACGATTCACCCCCCTAACTACTGGGACCCACCAGCTACATCTTCGCAGGCAAGGAAGTGCCTGACAGTCGGGACCCACCTGGTCGAAGCATACATAGCGTTGTCATTCTGGTCGCAAACGTGTACGTACATACTGGTCGATGTAGAGGCGCGCACGTGTCGTAGTAGAGGCGCGCACGTGTCATAGTAGAGGCTCACATGTAGCATATACATGTACGTACAGCGGCAAGGGTGCAAGAAAGAAAATACGGCCACGTACGTACATACGGGCAGGGTCTCAAACGCCTACTCACGCATACGTACATGGCTGGGTCGGAACGGAGAAACAACATGACGGTCGTGTTCATGGGGAGCCAACCGGCTGGGTCGGAACGGAATGCGTGGTCGTGTTCATCGGGAGGGCTTGGACGGAACAGGCGATGGAAACGAGGCCTGGCGTACCGCACAATGGAGGAAACGGACCTCCTACCTTCGGAACGGGGTCCTGTTGATTGGGAGGGGTGTGGCATACCGCAAAACGGAGGAAACAGACCTCCTACGGTCGAAACGGGGGTCCTGTTGAACGGGAGGGGTGTGGCGTACCGCAAAACGGAGGAAATGGACCTCCTACAGTCGAAACGGGGGTCCTGTTCATCGGGAGGGGTGTGGCATATCGCAAAACGGAGGAAACGGACCTCCTACGGTCGAAATGGGGGTCCTGTTCATTGGGAGGGGTGTGGCGTACCGCAAAAGGGACGAAACAGACTTGTGTTGGAGCGCTACGGTCGAAATGGGGGTCCTGTTCATTGGGAGGGGTGTGGCGTACCGCAAAACGGGACTCCATGGGATACTGTTCATCTCCACCGTCGACCTCCTCCAGCCTCCACGGACTACCGTCGACCTCCTCCAGCCTCCATGGGCTCCTATTCATCCAGCCTCCACCGCACGCTACTCCACCGGCTACTTTTCAACCACCCCTCCACCGTCTACTGTTCATCCAGCCCTCCACACCACGGGGTCCTGTTCAACCACCCCTCCACGGGCACCCCTCCACTGTCTACTGTTCATCCATCCATCCACACCACGGGGTCCTGTTCATTCAGAGGCAACGCCACCGCTCACTGTTCATCCAACCCCCCTTGCAATGCTCACTGTTCATCCAATCGATCGGCTTCAGTTAGCAGCAGTAGCAAAGGAATCGCTCCATTGGGTTCAGTTAACAGCCATCGATCGATCGCTCGGGTTCACTAACGCGTAACCTGCAGTGCAATCGCTTGGGTTCAGTTAGAGCCCAACGCCTTGCTCGGGTTCAGTTAGAGCCAACGCCTCGCACACACGCGAGTACGTGTACTAGAGAAACGCGCATCGCTCGGCCCCCGACCTCCCACCGTAACCGGCAACTCCCCTAAATTTTCCTCCCCCTCGCTTCTACCACAGTTTTTTCCGTCATGGACGGCCCAAAGAATGTCATGCAGCTGTGTCTCCGGCCCGCCCAGGACAAAAAGCCCATTTTCTGTCATGATTTTTTGTCATAGAAGTAGGAGCCCACCACATCTATGATGATACCGGGTTTTGTCACAATTATAGTCATAGAAGTGTCATATGTATGATAGAAAAAAAAATTGTTCGGCCCAAAATGTCACGGATGTGTCTTTTTTTTGTAGTGTACCCTCCTGTGGCAGCGGGGTCCTAATGAAAACTAAGGGATATTAAGGCCCCCTTTTAATAGAGAACCAGACCAAAGCATTAGAACTTAGTGAATACATGAACTCCTCAAACTACATTAATCACCGGAAAGAATCTAAATTATTGTCACCTTGGGGTATGCGGATCATAACTCATAATAGGTGTCTACAACTTGCAAGATAGGATCAAGAACACACATATATTCATGAAAACATAATAGTTCAGATCTGAAATCATGGCACTCAGGCCCTAGTGACAAGCATTAAGCATAGCAAAGTCGTAGAGACATCAATCTCAGAACATAGTGGATACTAGGGATCAAACCCTAACAAAACTAACTCGATTACATGATAAATCTCATCCAACCCATCACCGTCCAATAAGCCTACGATGGAATTACTCACGCACGGCGGTGAGCATCATGAAATTGGTGATGGAGGAAGGTTGGTGATGATGATGGCGACGGATCCCCCTCTCCGGAGCCCGAACGGACTTCAGATTAGCTCTCCCGATGAAGAACAGAAGGCGACGGCGGCTCCATACTGTAAATGCGATGAATCCTTCTCTCTGTTTTTTTCTCCGTGAATAGGTACTTATAGAGTTGGAATTATGGTTGGAGGAGCTCCAAGGGGCCCATAAGCTCGCAGGGCGTGCACCCAGGGCTTGTGTCCTTTGGGTGGCCCCCCTTTGGTTGATTCGTGCGCCTGTATTTTTTATATATTCCAAAAATATTCTTCGTAAATTTTCAGGTCATTTCGAGAACTTTTATTTCTTCACAAAAATAACACCATGGCAATTCTGCTAAAAGCATCGTCAGTCCGGGTTAGCTCCATTCAAATCATGCAAATTAGAGTCCAAATCAAGGGCAAAAGAGTTTGGAAAAGTAGATACGATGGAGACGCATCAGTTTCCATGATTGGAAGACAATCCACTTGGGCGAACAGTCTTCCGGAACCAACATATGAGAAACTAGATTGTGTTTTAATGGATACCGAATGGGAATTTAAAATTCCTATGGTGTCTGTTTGTGCTCTACCTCGTATCACTACAAAAAAAGACACAACGGTGAAATTTTGGGACGAACGATTTTTTTTCCTGTCATGCTTATGACACTTCTATGACGATAATTGTGAGAAAACCCGGTATCATCATAGATGTGGTGGGCTCCTACTTCTATGACAAAAAGCATGACAGAAATGGGCTTTTCGTCCTGGGCGGGCTGGAGACGCAGCTGCAGGATATCCTTTGGGCCGTCCATGATGGAAAAAACCGTGGTAGAAGCGAGGGCGAGGAAAATATCGGGGAGTTCTTGGCTATGGTGGGCGGTCGGGGCCGAGCGATGCACAGAGGAATTGCGCATTTCTCTTGTACAAATACGCACATGGGTGCGAGGTGTTGGGCTCTAACTGAACCTGGGCAAGGTGTTTGCCTACTGAACCCGAGCGATTCACTGGCTACGCGTTACTGAACCCGAGCTATCGATCAATCCCTGGCCGTTAACTGAACCCGATCTAGCGTTTCGTTCGCTACTACTGCTAACTGAAGCCGATCGAACCTTCTGCCTCTTGATGAACAATGAGCATTGTTGGGGGTTTGATGAACAATTCCTAGTGGGGGTTGGATGAACAGGACCCCATGGTAGTAGAAGTCGTTGCCGCTGGATGAACATGACCCCGTGGAGGGTTGGATGAACAGTAGCTAGTGGAGGGCTGGATGAACAGTAGCCCGTGGAGGGCTAGTTGAACAATAGCCGGTGGAGGCTGGATGAATAGGAGCCCGTGGATGAATAGTAGCTAGTGGAGGCAGGAGGGAGATGCCGTGGATGAACAGTCACAGGTGGAGACTGGAGGAGGTCGATGGTGGATGAATAGTAGCCCGTGGAGGCTGGAGCAAGGCAGTAGACGGTGGATGAACAGTAGCTCGTGGAGTCTCATTTTGTGGTACGCTGATACTTCTCCAATGTATCTATAATTTTTGATGTATTCATGCCATGTTTATAATATTTCTACATGATTTTGGTATGATTTTGTTAGAACTAACCCATACTGACGCTATTTTCAGCAGAACTACCCTGGTGTTGATTTTTGTGCAGAAATAAAAGTTCTCAGAATGTGCTGAAAATCAACGGAGACTTTTTTTGGGAAATATAAAAAATACTATAACGAAAAGTTACCAGAGGGGAGTCCTGTGGGCCCCACGAGGGTGGAGGGTGCCCCCACTGAGGGAGTCCTGGATAAGGGGGTATCCGGACAGCCGGACTATATGCTTTGGCTGGACTGTTGGACTATGAAGATACAAGATTGAAGACTTTGTCCCGTGTCCGGATGGGACTCTCCTTTGCGTGGAAGGCAAGCTTAGCGATACGGATGATAGATCTCCTTCTCTATAACCGACTCTGTGTAACCCTAGCCCCCTCCGGTGTCTATATAAACTGGAGGGTTTAGTCCGTAGGACAAGAACAATCATAATCATGGGCTAGCTTCTAGGGTTTAGCCTCTACGATCTCGTGGTAGATCAACTCTTGTAATACTCATATCATCAAGATCAATCAAGCAGGAAGTAGGGTATTACCTCCATCGAGAGGGCCCGAACTTGGGTAAACATCGTGTCCCCAGTCTCCTGTTACCATTAGCCTTAGACGCACAGTTCGGGACCCCCTACCCGAGATCCGTCGGTTTTGACACTGACATTGGAGCTTTCATTGAGAGTTCCTCTGTGTCGTCGCGATAAGGCTTGATGGCTCCTTCAATCATCAGCAATGATACGGTCCAGGGTGAGACTTTTCTCTCCGGACAGATCTTCGTATTCGGCCGCTTCGCACTGCGGGCCAATTCGCTTGGCCATCTGGAGCAGATCGATAGCTACGCCCCTGGCCATCAGGTCAGGTTCAGAAACCTAAACTACACCGACATCCGCGGAGACTTGATCTTTGACGGATTCGGGCCCACGTCAGGAGCGCCGAATGATCACAACATGCATGACTTAGATCTGCCGTTGGACAGTATTGGGAATATCGCGCCTGCTACGGCTCCAGACTTTGATCCAGAGCAGATCGTGCCATCCGAGGACGGGTGGATGGACCCCACCATAGAGGCCGCACACTCATCGGCGTTGGAGCCGAACACATACTCCACTCCTAAGGAAATATGTGTCACCGGATCCCCGGACTCGTCTCCAGCCGTATGTTCCGTACCGCGCGCATCCGTGCCCGTCGAAACTGATTGGGCACCAATCATGGAGTTTACCGCCGCAGACGATTTTCAACACTCGCCCTTTGGCGATGTGCTAAACTCTCTAAGGTCTCGCTCTTTATCAGAAGACTTTTGGCCGAACTATGTCCGGCTTGAATGGGATACGGACGACGAAGAAATTCACGACCCACCCACCACCCACTTGATAGCCACTGTCGATGACCTAACAAACATGCTTGACTTCGACTCCGACAACATCGACGGTATGGACGTCGATGCAGGGGACGATTTGGAACCACCGCCCACGGGGCATTGGACTTCCACTTCCTCATATGACATATACATGGTGGACACGCCTAAGGAGGACAACAACGACAAGGAGGACACAACGGAGGATAAACCCCCCGGACAAAGGCCAAAACGATGGCGCAGACGCCGATCTAAGTCCAGACACAGTAAAAATAGCGATAACAACGCAAGAAAAATTGACACTCCGGTCGACTCCAAAGACAACAATGACCATATGGACCCAGCAATGGAGCAGGATAAGCGGGGTCACGCCGAACACAGCCCGGAGCAGACGCCCGATCACAGCGATCCCGAGGGCCGAACTCATCAAACTGCCTCCGGAGATGAGGACAGTCCGGTTGACAATGCATTCATCATCCCGGAAAAACGTTTGGAACAAGATAACCTCCGCAGAAGGCTTATTGCCACGGCGAGGGGCTTAAAGAAGCAGAAGTAAAGGCTTAACGCCACGCAGGATAGGCTCAACCGAAGATGGAAGAAAGTGCTAGACACTGAAGAAAAATATGGCGACGATTGCCACACAAAGAGCTACCCAAAGAGCAAGCTACTGCCCGAATTCGACAATGAAGCCATAGAGCCCATACCACCAAAGAATAACACGGCTTATCAACCTGAACGACCACCTCATGGCTGCGATAGAGCAGCCACCGGTGCCACACACAGCCAGCCCACGATTTACGTGAGCTCTTGGACAAAAAGGCTGGTGCGACCAGGTCCATCTATGGATCTAGAGGACGCGTTCCGGCACAAGATTATGGTCACCAAAACAATCATACTGATCGAATACCAGTTTGGAATCAAACCCGGACACAACAACTGTCGACAGCATGCCACAACATGTCCAGGTACAGAGGGGCTGCGCACCCCCTGTGTTTCACCGACAAGGTGCTGGATCACAAATTTCCACAGGGATTCAAACCCGTGAACATAGAGGCATACGACGGAACGACAGACCCTGGGGTCTGGATTGAGGATTTTATCCTTCACAGCCACATGGCAGTGGGGACGACCTCCACGCCATGAAATACCTTCCCCTCAAGTTGAAAGGACCAGCTCGGCATTGGTTGAAAAGCCTCCCCGAAAACTCAATTGGAAGTTGGGAGGAACTTGAGCATGCTTTCAGGGCCAATTTTCAAGAGACCTATGTGCGACCTCCGGATGCAGACGATTTAATTCACATAATACAACAATCCGGAGAGTCAGCCCGTAAGCTTTGGAACAGATTTCTCACTAAGAAGAATCAAATTGTTGACTGTCCGGATGCCGAAGCCTTAGTGGCCTTCAAGCATAGTATCCAAGACGAGTGGCTTGCCAGACACCTCAGCCAAGAAAAGCCAAGGACGATGGCGGCCTTAACAAGCCTTATGACCCGCTTTTGTGCGGGCGAAGACAGCTGGTTGGCCCGTAGAGGCACCAGTGACCCATGCACATCCAAAATTCGAGATGACAACGGGAAGTCACGACGCAACAAGCACAAGCGTCGGAACAATGAAGAAAGTACGAACAACACGGCGGTCAACGCCGGATTCAGGGGCTCTCGACTCGGTCAAAGAAAGAAGCCATTTAAAGGCAGCAAAGAGGGACCATCCGACCTGAATAAAGTCCTGGACAGATTGTGCCAAATCCATGACACCCCCAAAAAACCTGCAAACAATACCCATAGAGAATGTTGGGTCTTCAAGCAGGCCGGCAAGTTAAACGCTGAACACAAGGGAAGGGAAACGCCAAGCGAAGACGAGGATGAGCCTCGTGAGCCAAACACTAGGGGACATAAAAATTCCCACCAGAAGTCAAAATAGTAAACATGGTCCACACAACTCACATAGAGTCTGTTGTCCCCAAATTCAACCCCTGGGCGGCTTGCCCGATCACTTTTGATCACAGGGACCACCCGACCAGTATCCGGCATGGAGGATTGGCTGCCTTGGTGCTCGACCCAATAATTGATGGATACCATCTCACTCGAGTCCTAATGAACGGAGGCAGTAGTCTTAATATGATATATCAGGACACCGTCCGCAAGATGGGGATAGACCCATCTAGAATAAGCCAAAGTAACACCACCTTTAACGGAGTGATACCAGGCGTTGAGGCCCGCTGCTGGGGCTCCCTCGTATTAGAGGTGACATTCGGTTCTCCCGACAACTTCAGAAGCGAGGAACTACTCTTCGACATCGCTCCCTTCAGCAGCAGTTATCATGCATTACTCGGAAGAACAACCTTTGCTTGCTTTAACGCAGTACCGAACTACGCCTGCCTTAAACTTAAGATGCCCGGTCCACATGGCGTCATAACTATTAGCGGAAACACAGAGCAGTATGCGGCAGCTCTTTTAGTCGGACACTAAGCGACCTCTCCCACCAGAACACATGATTGGTCATTAAGACCACAGACACGGTTAGACGAGTCCAGTGCACCACCGTCAACAATAGCCCGGATAAACCTGAGCTGGGTGCTATACATATATTCCCATAAATGGTACCAGGGGCTGTAAACATGTAATAAAGCCCACAATTCGGCTTGCCTTACCAATAGGCCAATATCTCATATTTCTAACATCCATTGAGAATAACCAACTTCCCGCACGCTTACTCTTTTACATGAGTTTTCGTTTTTACAGACACAATTCGTGCGACACCCTTCCAGGATACGACACAACAGAGACAAAGGCGCAGACGTGCAGCAGGGCCCCGCTCAAATGTTTCTCTTTAGATTAATCCCCTGTGTAAACCTTCTTTACTATCTTTTGTTGCTTGACATCCCATGGGTATTTAATACACCCACAGGGGATACTGGCATTATAGGCATTTCGCCACGACAGATCAATGCACGTACCTAGAAATACAGGGTCAAGGGCGTTGCTCAGCCCAGTATATGTTATAAAGTCCGAATACCTTCGCGAGTGTTCGGCGTCGTGAGTTTGGCCTTATATACATTAGCTCTGAATCATGTCTTTAGTAAAATGTTGGGTTTGCCCGGCTCCTAGATTTGCTGCCTTATGTTCCGTTTTATCAGCTAAGGCGGCCAAAGGAGAACTACTGCGATTGTGCCCTGGTTATTCTGGATGAGCACCTGAGTAGAGAAAGCCGAAAACTGACTGTCATGATACAGCGAGAGACTGGTCAACTACTCGAGGACTCATCGAAATCTATAGGATTCCTCCGCATTAACGAAGTATCGGTTTGCTGATCATGTACGTACGCGCACCATATCCGGATGCACGCAGAAGTACCAGGGGCTACATAGTAGCCCCACCTTTAAGCTCCTATGTCTAAGTGAAAGTGTTACAGCTATATAGTCCGGTTGCCTGGTTCGACGTGCGATCACCTCCTTAATGGACCAAGACGTTGGATCGAGTGTGGTTACGCATATTGTTTTGAACACCCCCGCATTATATGCGTGGGGGCTAAAGCCAACGACTGCTAACTTTCAAGTTATATGCATACATAAACGGCCGCACAGGAGGCATTATAGCACTTTCAGGCAAAAGTATAAAAACAACCTCTATAATTAACACATAATTGTTTACGATTAATCGACTTATCACTTGAACATGGCATTCTTCGAGCACTGAGCCTCTATTATACGGGCACCTTCTATGACCTACTCAAAATAGTGCTCGGCTGGGTCCTGGCTTCCTGCCGGACTCTCGGTTGCAATGCTGGTGGCCTCCATATCCACCCAATACGTCTTGACATGGGAAAGAGCCATCCGCGCATCCTCTATGCAAGCTGACCTCCTCATGGCATCGATTCTCGATACAGCCCCAAGGAATTGTTGCACTAAACCAAAATAACTACCCGGTCTTGGTCCCTTTGGCCATAGATGGTCTACTACCGACCTCATGGCAAGACCGAACAACCTATAAAGCTCGGCCATGGCAGCCATCCTCTCACTCAATGGCAGCGGGCGCATCAGGGCATTAAATTGTGACCAAAACAGCCACTCTATGTCATTATCTTTTTGATCCTTGAAGAACTTGGTCGCATCAGCCACGCTTTTCGCCAGATCCGCATACGCGTCCGCAGCGCTCATAAGCTGATCCAGAGGAGCATACTTGGGGTCTCCAAACTTCATCTGCAACAAATAGGGGCTTCCAGCCGCGATTTCTCCGGGCTGTCGAAGCTCCTCCCGCGCAGCTCTAATCTCTGAACTCGTTTCCTTGGCCGCATCCAGGGCCTTCTTCAGATCAGCCGCCTTTGCCTGATTCTCCTTCTCGAGAAGCTCATACCGGCCGGCGGCGTCCCTCAGCTCCACAGCCATCTCAGCTATATTTTTTTCACTTTGGTGATGAGCAGCCTATTCGACTCTCAAGTCTCTGGCTGCCTTTAGGGCAGCCGCATTGCTAGCCCAGGCTTGTTCCTTGGCTAGGACAAGTTCCGCCCTCAGGGCCTCAATGGCAGCAGCTCCGCCTGCAGCCACATCATATCATATTAATATTACAATCCTCTTAAAATTTCCTAAACATATAAGGAAAAAACAAGCACATACTCTGTGACTCGTCAAGCCGCCTGTTTACAAGTGTGATGTAGGCATCCACCAGATCAATTTGATGCCTCAGTTCGGCGACTTCAGAGGTCCGGTCCACAGGCGAACACTCAGCCACCTGCGCATGAATGCAGTACGATTATTACCTGAGAGTGTGATCCTTCATTTGCCGCCTAGGGCTGGCAACTAGAGTCTCAGGGGCTACTATCTATACAGAGCACACCTAGTGCGTGCCGTACAACAAAAAATTACGTATTTATCGCGTACCTCAAAGCCTTTGACAAGCTTCCAAAAGCTTCATTTAACCCGCTTGTGGCGGGTGAAATCTTCTCCAACACCGTACCCATTAGCGTACGGTGATCCTTTGAGAGAGAAGCTTGCTCCAGGAGGCCCGTCAGTATGTTCGGCCGGGCAACGGACTGTCCCGGACCCTTCTCATTGCCCTCCATGGATCCAAACGCGCTGGGCTCAGGGTGGCCGAAGTGTTAGCTTCTGGCCTCAGTGGATCTGGACTCCTCCGTGACGACACCTCAGGGTCGCCTGCCCCATGGAGAGGAGAGGCAGGTGGGGTTTCAGTCTCCATCATCTCCGGAAGAAGATCCCTCGAAGACGAACCCTGTTGAGACGAGCTACTAGCCGAACTGCAAAAAGTAGATCCTGGTCATTGTTCTCAGAGGAAAAAGCAATAGCTTCTTGTTTATTAACTTACAGCTCGGTGGAGGGCTGGCCCGTCGGCGGGCATGGTGCGGTGAGGACGCCCTTCGGGGCAGGGCCCCCTGGTGAAGCTTTCTTCCCTTTCTTAGTCACCTCCGTCTCCAAATCTTCGGAGGCATCCCTTTTCTACCCGCGAGGGGAGGGAACCTTGGAAAAACCTCCCTGATTATCCTCCTTCATGGAGACAGTAATTCCCCCGGTTTGGATGTGCAATGTGTGGAGTTCGGCTCCTCTATTCTTCTCTTCCCCTTTCCCCGAGGGCACTTGGCTTAGTGCACGTCTAAGCATCCTGGCTATTGCAGGGCTAGGCGAGCCTTCAGGAAGTGGGGCCAGACACCTAATTCTCTCTGCCTTGCTGAGCCAATCCTAGCCGCGGACAAGTTTTCAGGACAATGTTGTATTAAACATAAGCGAAGTGTTCAGTTACAGGGTTACTTACTTGGGTATCTGGGCGGTTGCAGCTCAGGCCCGCGTCCTCGGTGGTGTCTGGATACCTTACTCGTGGTCCTAAGAATAACTTATACATCCCTTCGAGCGTCACGCCGAAGAAGTGCTGAATGGTTTGCGGACCTTCCGGATTGAACTCCCACATCCGGATAGGCCGATGTTTGCATGACAGGATCCGCCGAACTAGCATTACCTGAATGATTTTGACAAGATCGATATCCCTCTCAAGAAGCTCTCGAATATGGCTCTGCAATGTAGGTACGTCATTAGCAGGCCCCCAGTCCAGTCCCACGTTGGCCCACGACGCCAGTTGAGGCGGAGGACCCGAGCGGAAGGCAGGGGCAGCCACCCACGTTGTGATTCGGGGAGCTGTGACGTAGAACCACCTCAGTTTCCACAGATCGGACACCTCCGGGAAGGAACCTTCTGGCCATGGAACATCGGCGTTTCTGCTTATTGTAGCGCCTCCGCACTCCGGGTGTCGCCCCCAATCTCCTTCGGCTTCACATTGAAGGTCTTGAGCCATAAGCCGAAGTGTGGGGTGATGTGGAGGAAGGCTTCACACATGACGATAAATGATGAGATGTGGAGGATGGAATCCAGAGCTAGATCGTGAAAATCTAGCCCGTAATAAAACATGAGCCCTCTCATGAAGGGATCAAGAGTAAAGCCCAAGCCTCGAAGAAAGTGAGAAACAAATACGACACTCTCGTTGGGTTCGAGAGACGGGATGACCTGCCCGGGGTCGGGAAGCCTGTGCTTGACATCGGCGGTCAAATATCTGGCCTCCCTGAGCTTCACAATGTCCTCCTCTGTGATAAAGGAGGCCATCCACCGACCTTGAAGGTTGGATCCGGACATGATTGAAGATCCGAAGTGCCTAAGCTTGAGCTTCAGGTGTTGGAACTCGAGAAGCGGGACGGTGCAAGCGTGGTAAGAAAGGGATAGGACTTGACCCCTATATAAAGGGGGAGAATATCAAGCGTCCCCGACGTAACCGTTTGGGACTTGCCTAAAAACACGGAGTCATGCCAACATGAGTGGTGGGGTTACCCATACCCATATTGATGAGGATCCCGCGATAAGGGGACACAATCTCTACTTTGACAACACGTGCCAAGGAAACCGCCTCGCAATGTGCGCGGTAGCTGGTTGGAAAAAACGGTTCGAATAATGACCGGGCCGTGGCGTGATGTCACGCTGTGAAGAGTTGTAGATTAGATTTGTGAAATATAGTTCTCGCTACGGTGGTATGTGGAATTTGTCTTGCAGAGCCAAACACGATTTAAGTGTTCGAAGATTACTTTGGAGTATTCGGAGATGGAACCCGCCTTGCAATGCCAAAGACAATCTATGCACCGGACTCATCGTCATTGAAGCCTGGTTCAGGGGCTACTGAGGGAGTCCTGGATAAGGGGGTATCCGGACAGCCGGACTATATGCTTTGGCCGGACTGTTGAACTATGAAGATACAAGATTGAAGACTTCGTCCCGTGTCTGGATGGGACTCTCCTTTGCGTGGAAGTCAAGCTTGGCGATTCAGATGATAGATCTCCTTCTCTGTAACCGACTCTGTGTAACCCTATCCCCCTCCGATGTCTATATAAACCGGAGGGTTTAGTCCGTAGGACAAGAACAATCATAATCATAGGCTAGCTTCTAGGGTTTAGCCTCTACGATCTCGTGGTAGATCAACTCTTGTAATACTCATATCATCAAGACCAATCAAGCAGGAAGTTGGGTATTACCTCCATCGAGAGGGCCCGAACCTGGGTAAACATCGTGTTCCCAGTCTCCTGTTACCATTAGCCTTAGACGCACAGTTCGGGACCCCCTACCCGAGATCTGCCGGTTTTAACACCGACACCCACCCCCTGGGGCACGCCCCTCCCTGCCCGGTGGACTCTTCATGGGGCTCCCTGACGTGAGACCGATGCCAAACCCTCCTATAAACCCCCAAACATCCAAAAAGAAACCTAGATCGGGAGTTCCACCATCGCAAGCCTGTGTAGCCACCAAAAACCAATCGGGACCCTGTTCCGGCACCCTGCCGGAGGGGGGATCCATCACCGGTGTCCATCTTCATCATCCCGTCGCTCTCCATGACGAGGAGGGAGTAGTTCACGCTCGGGGCTGAGGGTATGTACTAGTAGCTATGTGTTTGATCTCTCTCTCTCTCTCTCTCATGTTCTTGATTTGGCACGATGTTAATGTATCGTGAGCTTTGCTATTATAGTCGGATCTTATGATGTTTCTCCCCCTCTATTGTCTTGTAATGGATTGAGTTTTCCCTTTGAACTTATCATACCGGATTGAGTCTTAAAGGATTTGAGAACACTTGATGTATGTCTTGTGTGGGATACCCGTGGTGACAATGGGGTATTCTATTGATTCACTTGATATATGTTTTGGTGATCAACTTGTGGCTTCCGTAACCTTGGGAATTTATGCATAGGGGTTAGCACACGTTTTCGTCTTGACTCTCCGGTAGAAACTTTGGGGCACTCTTTGAAGTTCTTTGTGTTCGTTGAATAGATGAATCTGAGATTGTGTGATGCATATCGTATAATCATACCCATGGATACTTGAGGTGACATTGGAGTATCCAGGTGAAATTAGGGGTTTGGTTGATGTGTGTCTTAAGGTGTTATTTTACTACGAACTCTAGGACTGTTTGTGACACTTATAGGAATAGCCCAATGGATTGATCGGAAAGAAGAACTTTGAGGTGGTTTCCCGCTATTAGTGACTTTGGAGTGACTCTTTGTTGCATGTTGAGGGATTGTTATATGATCCAATTATGTTAATATTGTTGAGAGAACTTGCACTAGTGAAAGTATGAATCCTAGGCATTGTTTCTAAGCATTGCAATACCGTTTGTGCTCACTTTTATCATTAGTTACCTTGCTATTTTTATATTTTCAGATTGCAAAAACCTATATCTACCATCCATATTACACGCGTATCACCATCTCTTTGCCGAACTAGTGCACCTATACAATCTACCATTGTATTGGGTGTGTTGGGGACACAAGAGACTCTTTGCTATTTGGTTGCAGGGTTGTTTGAGAGAGAACATCTTCATCCTACTCCTCGCATGGATTGATAAACCTTAGGTCATCCACTTGAGGGAAATTTGCTACTATCCTAAAACCTCTGCACTTGGAGGACCAACAACGTCTACAAGAAGAAGGTTGTGCAGTAGACATCAAGCTCTTTTATAGCGCCATTGTCGGGGAGGTTAATGCTTGAAGGTATATCTTTAGATCTTGCAATTTAATCTTTTAGTTTCTTGTTTTATCACTAGTTTAGTCTATAAAATAAAACTACAAAAAAATGGAATTGAGGGTGCCTCATATGCTTCATCTTTTTAATATCTTTCGTGAAAACGATGGAAAGGAAAATTGTGCCCAAGTGCTAGAAGAAGAAGTCTATAAAATGTTTGGCACTAAATCTTTGTATGATGAGCATGACTGCAATGTTGTTAGTATGAATTCCTTGAATATCCATGATGCTAATGATATGCAAAGCCACAAGCTTGGGGATGCTATGTTTGATGAAGATGGTATTTTTTGTCCCCCAAGTTTTGACGAGCAAATTTATTATGATGAAAGCATGCCTCCTATTTATAATGATTATATTGATGAAAGTGGGTTTGGAATAGTGTCAACTTTAGGTAATGATCCCACTATTTTTGAGGGTGTTGAATCTTATTGTGATAATTATGAAAGTGGATTTGGAGAGGTAATGACTTTATTTAGTGATGAATCCACTATTTCGGAAGAGGTTCCAATTGATTATGAGAACAAAGTTGTTATCTATGATGATTGTTGTGATGACATGTATGCTATAAAGAATAATGATAACCATGAAACTTGTCATCATGATTTTAATTTTCAATTGGATTATGCCTCACATGATAGTTATTTTGTTGAGTTTGCTCCCACTACTATTCATGAGAAGAAATTTGCTTATGTGGAGAGTAATAAAATTTATATGCTTGTGCATCATGAAAAGAGTGCTTTATGTGATATTTATATTGTTAAATTCATTCATGATGCTACTGAAAATTATTATGAGGGAGGAATATATGCTTATAGGAATTGCAATAATATCAAGTTTCCTCTCTATGTGTTGAAAATCTTGAAGTTATGCTTGTTTTGCTTTCCTATGCTAGTTGATTCTTGTTCCCATAAGTTGTTTGCTCACAAAATCCCTATGCATAGGAAGTGGGTTAGACTTAAATGTGTTAGTATCATTCTTCATGATGCTCCCGTTATGTCTCAATTCTTATCTTTCATGTGAACATCATTTATATCATCATGCCTAGCTAAAAAGGCATTAAATAAAAGCGCTTGTTGGGACACAACCCAGTATTTAACCTTACTGTTTTTGTGTTCACATGATTATGCTACTGTAGTAATCATGTTTTATAGCTTTTGTTTCAATAAAGTGCCAAGTAAAGCCTTTAAGATAGCTTGCGGTGATAGTTGTGTTGATCCTGCTAAAAATCAGAAACTTTTGCGCTCAGTAAATTAGTTTTGATAATTCACAGAAACATGATTTTGATCTGATTCTTTTTGCTATGGATTGGCTCACAAATGTCTCAGGTTTTCCTAATTTGGTTGGAGTTTTAGAGTTACAGAACTATTCGAGAGTTACATATTACTACAGACTGTTCTGTTTTTGACAAATTCTGTTTTCTATGTGTTCTTTGCTTATTTTGATGAATCTATGAGTAGTATCGGAGGGTATGAACTATAGAGAAGTTGGAATACATTAGATATTTCACCAATATGAATTTAGAATGAGTTCACAACAGTACCAAAAGTGGTGATTTATTTTCTTATACTAGCGGAGCTTACGAGTTTTCTGTTGAGTTTTGTGTTGTGAATTTTTCAAGTTTTTGGTAAAGATTTGATGGACTATGGAATAAGGAGTGGCAAGAGCCTAAGATTGGGGATGCCCAAGGCACCCCAAGGTAAAATTCAAGGACAACCAAGATCCTAAGCTTGTGTATGCCCCTGATGGCATCCCCTCTTTCGTCTTCGTTTATCGGTAACTTTACTTGGAGCTATATTTTTGTTCACCACATGATATGTGTTTTGCTTGGAGCGTCAAGTCATTTTATTTTGTTTTGCTTGCTGTTTTAATAATATCCCAAGATCTGAAATTCTCAAATTTTAGATAGTCTTCACATATTTATATAATTATTCGACTACTCATTGATCTTCACTTATATCTTTTGGAGTAGTTTGTCGTTTGCTCTAGTGCTTCACTATATCTTTTTAGAGCACGCCCGTGGTTTTATTTTGAAGAAATAGATGAACTCTCATGCTTCACTTATATTATTTTGAGAGTCTTAAACAGCATGGTAATTTGCTTTGGTTATGAATTTAGTCCTAGTATGATGGGCATCCAAGAGGGATATAATATAAACTTTCATATAAAGTGCATTGAATACTAAGAGAGGTTTGATTCCTTATGATTGTTTTGAGATATAAAGATGGTGATATTAGAGTCATGCTAGTGAGTAGTTGTGAATTTGAGAGATACTTGTGTTGAAGTTGTGATTCCCGTAGCATGCACGTATGGTGAACCGTTATGTGATGAAGTTGGAGCATGATTTATTTATTGATTGTCTTCCTTTTGAGTGGCCGTCGGGGACGAGCGATGGTCTTTTCCTACCAATCTATCCCCCTAGGAGCATGCGCATAGTACTTCATATCGATAACTAATAGATTTTTGCAATAAGTATGTGAGTTATTTATGACTAATGTTGAGTCCATGGATTATACGCACTCTCACCTTCCACCATTGCTAGCCTCTCTAGTACCGTGCAACATTCGCCGGTACCATACACCAACCATATACCATCCTCAAAATAGCCACCATACCTACCTATTATGGCATTTCCATAACCATTCCGAGATATATTGCCATGCAACTTTCCACCATTCCATTTATTATGACATGCTCCATCACTGCCATATTGCTTTGCATGATCATGTAGTTGACATCGTATTTGTGGCAAAGCCACCGTTCATATTTTTTTCATAAATGTCACTCTTGATTCATTGCACATCCCGGTACACTGCCGAAGGCATTCATATAGATTCATATTTTGTTCTAAGTATCGAGTTGTAATTCTTGAGTTGTAAGTAAATAAAAGTGTGATGATCTTCATTATTAGAACATCGTACGATCACTGGAGGTAGAATCGTTCATATTGACTAAGTTGACAAAGCCCTCCCTCTGCGTCAACTTAGTAGGCCCACAAGTCAGCCTCCATCTATGGTGGGTCCCAGATAGCAGGGGGTGTACACATTTTTTATGCGTAATAAGGAGGCACTTCCTTCTGTGCGAAGATATAGCTGGTGGGTCCGAGCTGTCAACGGGAGGAATGTTTTTTCGCGAAATATAGAGGCCCTTCCAATGGGTCCCTGCTGTCAGCTGGAGGAATCATTATTTTGCGCGTAATAAGGAGGCACTTTCTTGCGTGCGGCTGTGGACCCAGCTGTCAGCCTCTCCACATACATTCCTCTTCTGATGGATGTCGTTCGTTGACCACGCCACACCAAGAGCACCAGGGCGGTGGACGATGGTGAGACCTGGGAAGGGAATGATCCAGAGCCGGGGAAGACTTGGTAGTTGTTGCCCACGTGGTGGGGAGTATGAGGATTTACTGGTTCGACTTCCATCGCCAAAAATAACAGGAGGTGTGGGTGAGTAGAGGAATGGCCTGTCCAGCGATGGAGTAGGGTGGGGCGGTCGGCCTATGCGGCAGCATAGCTGACCATGGGAGGTGGGAGCAGGCAGTCCCACCGACGCTGGTTTGGGTGGCTGGAGCAAGAAGATCAGATATTGAAGAAGCAACACATCCATTGGATTAATATCCCACGGTCACAGCTTCTAGAATCGTTTGTGGACTAAATTGACAAAGCCTTTTGTACAATTCAACCTAGTAGACCCACAAGTGAGCCTCCAAATCTGTCCCAAACAGCATACAACCTAAAATTTCTAGCCAGATTCAAATTAATTTAAAAACTAAACATACCTTAATTTAAATCCAATGAAATTTTACCCACACAGATACAATGAAATTTAAAATATCAAAATCCGAAATAAAAAGTATTTTGGAACTAATTGACTGTATGTTGTATTTTTTCATTTTACATCTACTTATAGCCCATTTCTCATTACTTATAGCCCATTTTCTGGGCAAGCCCGAATGCATCCCTCCTCGTCTTGAAAGATTTCTGGCCCAGTAGGGCGTACAAAAGAAGTAGGTCTACGTTGGTTATTCTGCAAAAACGATAGCTGGGCTAGCCATTTTCAAAACGGAAAAAAAATTGGGATGATCATGTGGTAAAAAATGAAATAAAAGCCTGGGCTAGACGGGCCACAACTCCCGCACAACCCAGTTGATACCCTTCTCCGTCCCGAAAAAAATACAGTGTGCGTTGCTGGGTCCCCGGTGTCTGCCGCTCCTTGTGCAGTTATCCCACTTATTTACTACATTGACAGTGGCGTGCGACCCAAATGTCAGGAAACCATCAGGGAAACCCTTTTTTCTTGTAATAAAGTAGGCATGTCACGCCCAATATGCGACCCTATCCAAAAGGAACTCGAAGGTCCCACCAAGGATAGACCCGCATATTGAAATGCTTTTGCAAGGTGGATATCATTACATCAACATTACATAATAGATGGGGATACATACAAGAGGCATACAATGCCACGCGAATACAACAATACGTAATACACCAGAGCACCATCCGACTACGGATGAAACACAAACATAAACTCAAATGACATCCACCCTGCTAGCCCAGGCTGCCGACCTGGAACCTATCCCGGATCGAAGAAGCAGAAGAAGAACTCAACGCAAGCAAGCATCGCTCTCGCGTCATGATCATCGCATAACCTGTACCTGCAACTGTTGTGGTAGTAATCTGTGAGCCACGAGGACTCAGCAATCCCATTACCATGGGTATCAAGACTAGCAAAGCTTAAAGGGAAAGGAAGGGGTAAAGTGGTGAGGCTGCAGCAGCAACTAAGCATATATGGTGGCTAACATACGCAAATAAGAGCGAGAAGAGAGCAAATGGAACGGTTGTGAAGCTAGAAATGATCAAGAAGTGATCCTGAACTCCTACTTACATCAAACATAACCAAAAACTGTGTTCACTTCCCGGACTCCGCCGAAAAGAGACCATCACGGCTACACACGCGGTTGATGCGTTTTAATTCATATCTGGTGTCAAGTTATCTACAACCGGACATTAACAAATTCCCATATGCCTATAACCGCAGGCACGGCTTTCGAAAGTTTATACCCTGTAGGGGTGTCCCAACTTAGCCCATGATAAGCTCTCGCGATCAACGAAGGATATACCTTCTCCCAGGAAGACCCGATCAGACTCGGAATCCCGGTTTACAAGACATTTCGACAATGGTAAAACAAGACCAGCAAGACCGCCCGATGCGCCGACAATCCCGATAGGAGCTGCACATATCTCGTTCTCAGGGCAACACCGGAAGAGCAATCCATACAACTAAAACCAGACCTCAAGTTTCCTTGAGGGGGCGCTGCAAAGGGCTCTAGTTCGGACCAACACTTAGACAAGCACTGGCCCTGGGGGAGGGCTAAAATAAAGATGACCCTCGAGAGAGCGACTCCCAAGAGAAAAGTAGGTGGTGGTGAGGCAAATGGTAAAACCAATGTTGGGCCTTGCTGGAGGAGTTTTATTCAAAGCGAACTATCAAGGGGGTCCCATAAATCACCCAACCGCGCAAGGAACACAAAATCCGGGAACATAACACCGGTATGACGAAAACTAGGGCGGCAAGAGTGGAATAAAACACCAGGCATAAGGTCGAGTCTTCCACCCTTTACCAAGTATATAGATGCATTAATAATATAAGAGATATTATGATATCCCAACCAAAATCCTGTTCACCATGGAGCAATCTTCAATTTCACCTTCAACTAGCAACGCTATAAGAGGGCTGGGCAAAATCGGTAACATAGCCAACCAATGGTTTGCTAGGAAGGGTGTCAAAGGTTAGAGGTTCATGGCAATTTGGGAGGCTTGAAGAGTAAATGATAGGTAACGCAGCATAGAGATAGAACGAACCAACTAGCATAGCAATGATAGTAGTGAGATCCAGGGTAGCGGTCATCTTGCCTAAAATCCCACAAGGAAGAAGAACGAGTCCATGAAGAAGACGAACGGATGAAGTCGAACCAAGCGTAGACGAACGAATCCTCACGATCGCAACGAAACAGGAACTGTCGAAAAGAAGCACACAACAAGGTAAACACACCACACATGAACATGGCATGATGCACAACAAGCATGATGCATGACAAGGCTACATGAAGCTACTCATCGCAAGAGATGATGCAAACAAGATCAACACATCAAGACAAGTTTAAATGAGGCCGGAAACAACATATAACAATTCCGGTAAGTCCTCATATGCATACTTCGAAATTGGTCCAGATCTGAATAAACCTTATGTTCAAGTTGTTAAACAGCAAGTTAAGATGCACCATGATGATCTACACGAGATTCTAGTCAAGTTACATATAAAGTTCATTAAATTCGGAGCTACGACCTAGAAGATATGAGCAAAACAAGTTAAACATGGCATTGATGCAAAATGCACCCAAACATCAAGCAAAACACCTCAAAACATGGATGCAACATGATAATATGAAACTACATGCAAAATCAAGCAAGTTTCATATAGAGCACGCTCAAAACGGAGCAACGGTTCAACACACACATGAAACAAGTTATAGCAACAATCTGTCCAAAACAGCAACGAGGCATATTGTAAGCATCAAAACAATATGCTACAGGACCTCAACAATAAAATAGAAGGGATGGGCATGATGTACAGGTAAAGCATAACAAAGCATGAACGCTGAGCTATCTCCAGAAATCACTAGAACATGCTCAAACACACATGGCAAGATTTCAAATAATAACAGTTCAGACTTTGCAGAAATTAACATCAGGTTGCAATGTTTAGAGCTATCAAACAACATGTTACAGGAACTTATCATGGCAAACAGGGCATGGCAGGAACAACGATAAGTAGGCATGTAGATGAGCTTGTACCACTCACCATAGAGCATTACATGGCATTGCAAGGAAACCCACAGTAAGAAGACATGTTTATGAAGCTAAGCATGGCAAGAGCAAGTTCATATGTTGCATGGATCACTAACAACAAGCATGGCAACAACTGAACTTAATGTTAACAGGCTGACAGCAACATTATATAGCAACTTTGGAGCAAGATTACAATAAGCTACAGCAGGCTATAAATGCAACCAGGGGCACAGATTTATAGATCATGACATGTAAAACGAAACACCCTTAGTGAACATCTCCAGATTATGCATAGAATGACTTGTAGCAGCAGGTTTACATAGCATCACGAAATAACAGATTCAAACTAGTAAAACAGCAACAACGAGTACACTACTTAACAAGCTTGATTCACTCACCACAAGTCATTGCATGACAAGATAAGCATAGCATCAGCAAGAAGACATGTTTATGAAACAAACCAAGGCAAGAACAAGTTCATAGCATGCAAGGATCAGCTACAACAACCTTGGCAAAATTGAATAACATGTAAACAATCTGCCAGGAAACATTTTGCAGCAAACGTAGAGCACGCAAATGACATGCTAGACTACTCCCTAATTGCAAACAGGGGCATGAATGGATAGAGGATAACCATATGTTCAAAACATCCTTACTGAAGTATCTCAAAATAAGCATGGATCTCTCTGTAGCATCATGTTTACATGGCATCAAAATAACAGCAGAACAGGGACTAAAATCAGCAACATCACGAAGCCTAGTTTGCATGCTTGTTCTAGTCACCACATTGATCACAAAAATACATGGTAAACACCTCTGTAAAGATGGCATGCCATAGATCAAAACACATGTAGACATCAACCTCATAGGATGCACACATCAAACATGGCAAAAATGACAAATGAACATGTTCTGTTAATCAGACAGCAGACAAATCACCTAGCACTCTTGCAACGATGATTCAGGCATCAAGATGGACTCAAATGAACATGATGCAATGGAATGAAATGAAGTACTCGTTGAGGCGAACAATTTGACATATTACACGCACAAAACAGAGCTACAGATGCAGAGATATGATGCGATGAAAATGGCAACATTATGCAAAATAATCGGGGACTTGGTCAAAATATACCCTCGGGGAGAAGTTGGACGAGGAGGACCCTGGACGGAGCGTGGCGCACGTTTGTATGGGGAACCTGGTGGATCAGGTCCACCTCCAGATCCGGCGAATCTCCGGCGAGGCGGCGGCCGGCGGGGGAGGCACGGGATGACAGGGCGGCGCCGGGCGGAGATGCGGGGCGGCGGGGTCCGGTGAGGGAGACGAGGCACCAGCGGGCGGAGGCGGCAGCGCCGAGTTCCGGCGAGCTCCATGGCGGCGCCGGCCATGGAGGTCCCGGCGGCGGGGAGGTGCTGCAGGGCGGAGGTGCTCGGCGGCGGGGTCGGAGAACGGGCAGCGGCGCAGCGTGCAAGATCCAGAGGATGCGGGCGTGCGTCGGCGACGAGGAGGTGGCGAGGGGCGGTCGTCGGGGATGGCGCGGTCGCGGCGAAGGGCGGCGCGGTAGCGGATG
>NC_041381.1:389773235-389780228 GCF_002162155.2 Triticum dicoccoides
TGCGGGCCGCGGGGGCCCGCGCCGGGCTTCGGCGGGCCGACAGCGCGGAACAAGCAGCGATGCGGGCGCCGGCCACGTGTCAGCGGCTGATTCGTCGGGCGGCGGCGGCTGGGAGGGGTTTTTAGGGTTAGGGATGGATTTCGTCCGCGAATTTCAGGGGAGAGGACATATTTATAGTTTCTGGGAGCTAGGAGACTCCAAATGAGGAGCGGTTTTCGCCCACACGATCGTGATCGAATGACCGAGAGCGTGGAGGGGAGTTAGATGGGTTTTGGGCCAGTTTGGAAGGGTGTTGGGCTGCAAAGAGAAAGGGGGGTTTCGGGCTACGCGGTTAACCGTTGGAGTATCAAACGGACTCCAAATGGCACGAAACATGACAGGCGGTCTACCGGTGCTATACCAAGGCCGCTTGGCAAGACTCGGTCCATTCCGAGAACGTTTAACACCCGCTCACAACGACAGGCAAAAAGGGGAACGCCGGAGGGCATAGGAGTGCCGGATTGCAAAACGGACAACGGGGAAAAAGCTCGGATGCATGAGACGAACACGTATGCAATGCAATGCACATGATGACACAACAATATGCAACACGCAAGCAAATAACGTGGCAACGAGGGCGAATAACTAGCAGACACCTGGCGCATCTGATCCGGGGCGTTACAACACTCCTCCACTAACAAGAGATCTCGTCCCAAGATCTTAGGACCGAGACGGAACGGAAAAGGATGAGGTGAAGCAAGAACTGAAGAGAAGAAGCAAAGAATCGAGAGCACTCGAGAAGAAGAGAGGAACGACGAGAATGACGAGAATCGAAAGCTCACGGAATCAGATAGACTAAGAAACAACTCCAGATAGAACGCGATAAGAAATGAATAAGACCGAAAGGATTTAGGCATCACTCCGGTTGAACAAGGAAAGAATAGAACACGAACGTCACAAGATGGAATGACACTTGACGACATAAGCAACGCAATACCTCCGGAAGAATTGAAAGAATTGGATGAAAATAACTTTGCAGGAAGGGTTGAACGGAGTTGTTGAGAAAATCAACAGCAAAAGAATAAGCTTGTTGTGGTCTTATAGATAACATCTCAAGATCATAAGGTGATAACCGGCCACAAGCGGAAATGACTGAATAGCTGAGAAGAACGAAGAAATGCAAAACTCCACTTCAAAATAAAATGGAGAATTAAATGCACCTCACGAAGCAAGAAGAAGAAAACTTGAGCTTCGCCTAAAAGAATCTTGATGAACACTTGAGGAATGAATTAAATCGTGAAGAACCACCATGAAGAACTCCGGTGACAAAAGACGATGAGATAGAATGAAGGAATAAAGAATAAGATGAGCCTTACGATGATTTAGATGGAGGTTCCGACGAAATGGCTGAGGAAATTGGACTCCGGAAAAGAAAAAGATGAAAACACTTGGAACTAGAATTTATTAATCAAGAACAAACTCCAAAGGAAGGGATTACTCACTTGGATGAAATAAGAATAAGATTTATTGTATGCTTATCCTTCATCAAATTAAATTGATGACAAGCAATGGATTTTGCATATTACTTATTCTTGTTGGAAGAAGGATTGAGAAGTGACATATCGCAAACTTGAGAAGGTCTTCATGAACCACCGGTAGAATTGGAAAGAACGAATGGATTGATACGATAACAAAGGAAAAGAATCTAAATGAACCGCCGTAAGAATTAGAAAATGATTGATGAAAGAGAATCTATCACCGGGAAGGATTGGAAGAACAATATGCTAGAGGGAATTTAGATGCAAAAGAACGAAGAGATAATGAGCTGATTAAAGAACACTTGAGCGAAAGCATCGGGATAATTGGATAATGATAACTGGAATGATGGCCTCCGGTGAAAAGAAACGGGAAAAGAACTTCTGACATACTCCGGATGGGTAAGAAAAGGAATATCTGACAAATAGAATAATTCGATAGGATAACAAGAAGCTAGAACCGCGAATCTTCGAGAGAACGGACAAGATTTAAAGGAAAACTCTTCTACAATCTTGAAATGACGATGAGAAACACTACCAAGATTACTGAGATACACCGGGAGAATGGAAAGCAAGGAGGTTGGGCCAACAATGAAAAGAATTTGAAAACAATCTTGGAAAGGCATCTGACTGATGAAATTCATTCTCACGTCACACTTGAAAAGAATTTAGAATAACTCCGGGGAAATTAGAAGAGTCAGGTAAGATCCTGGGAAAAGACCTGTGGGTTAGGGCCCACTAAAGAGAGAAATAAAAACACCGTTGGAAAGGGATGTTGAACAGATAGATGATGAACCGGAACAAATGAAAACAAAATCAACTTGGAAGGGGAAACGACAAATATGTTGAAGAGAAAACACCGATTGAAATCATTGAGGAAAGAAGGCAAAGACCTCGCACGAGTAGGATGGATACTCGATTACGGACTCCGGTTCCGAGAAGAAGAAAGGTGAGGGCGGGTGGGAAAAGAAGACAACTGAGGGCAGAGAAACAACTTCGTTGAGATTGAACTGAGGATTGAACTCAATGATGAAGAGGCTCGAGTCGACTTGACGAGAAATGCATCGGATGAAAAGAGAAGAGAACCAACGATCGAAAAACCAACTGCGTGATCCTAAATAAAATTTGAAAGGGAAGAGGAGTAATTAAAAACACCTACGTCAAGATTCCTCACCAGAGCAACGAAGGGGCTGAGGAGTAAAAAGAATTCCTACTCTCTGATATAACTAGACTCCGAAAATAGTTTTCTTCTAGACTCAACAACGGCCAAACTACACGATCAATCAAGGGGGCTCCTAGGGTCGGTCGAGGCTCTGATACCAACTTGTCACATCCAATATGTGACCCTATCCAAAAGTAACTCGAAGGTCCCACCAAGGATTGACCCGCATATTGAAACGCTTTTGCAAGGTGGATATCATTACATCAACATTACATAATAGATGGGGATACATACAAGAGGCATACAATGCCACACGAATACAACAATACATCATACACCAGAGCACCATCCGACTATGGATGAAACACAAACATAAACTCAAATGACATCCACCCTGCTAGCCCAGGCTGCCGACCTGGAACCTATCCCTGAAGCAGAAGAAGAACTCAACGCAAGCAAGCATCGCTCTCGCGTCATGATCATCGCATAACCTGTACCTGCAACTGTTGTGGTAGTAATTTGTGAGCCACGAGGACTCAGCAATCCCATTACCATGGGTATCAAGACTAGCAAAGCTTAAAGGGAAAGGAAGGGGTAAAGTGGTGAGGCTGCAGCAGCAACTAAGCATATATGGTGGCTAACATACGCAAATAAGAGCGAGAAGAGAGCAAGCAGAATGGTCGTGAAGCTAGAAATGATCAAGAAGTGATCCTGAACTCCTACTTACGTCAAACATAACCCAAAACCGTGTTCACTTCCCGGACTCCGCCAAAAAGAGACCATCACGGCTACACACGCGGTTGATGCGTTTTAATTCGTATCTGGTGTCAAGTTATCTACAACCGGACATTAACAAATTCCCATCTGCCTATAACCGCAGGCACGGCTTTCGAAAGTTTATACCCTGTAGGGGTGTCCCAACTTAGCCCATGATAAGCTCTCGCGATCAACGAAGGATATACCTTCTCTCAGGAAGACCCGATCAGACTTGGAATCCCGATTTACAAGACATTTTGACAATGGTAAAACAAGACCAGCAAGACCGCCCAATGTGCCGACAATCCCGATAGGAGCTGCACATATCTCGTTCTCAGGGCAACACCGGATGAGCAATCCGTACAACTAAAACGAGACCTCAAGTTTCCCTGAGGGGGCGCTGCAAAGGGCTCTAGTTCGGACCAACACTTAGACAAGCACTGGACCGAGGGGGCTAAAATAAAGATGACCCTCGAGAGAGCGACTCCCAAGGGAAAAGTAGGTGGTGGTGAGGCAAATGGTAAAATCAATGTCGGGCCTTGCTGGAGGAGTTTTATTCAAAGCGAACTGTCAAGGGGGTCCCATAAATCACCCAACCGCGTAAGGAACACAAAATCCGGGAACATAACACCGGTATGACGGAAACTAGGGCGGCAAGAGTGGAACAAAACACCAGGCATAAGGCCGAGTCTTCCACCCTTTACCAAGTATATAGATGCATTAATAATATAAGAGATATTGTGATATCCCAACCAAAATCCTGTCCACCATGGAGCAATCTTCAACTTCACCTACAACTAGCAACGCTATAAGAGGGCTGAGCAAACGCGGTAACATAGCCAACCAATGGTTTGCTAGGAAGGGTGTCAAAGGTTAGAGGTTCATGGCAATTTGGGAGGCCTTAAGAGTAAATGATAGGTAACGCAGCATAGCGATAGAACGAAGCAACTAGCATAGAAATGATAGTAGTGAGATCCAGGGTAGCGGTCATCTTGCCTGAAATCCCGCAAGGAAGAAGAACGAGTCCATGAAGAAGACGAACGGATGAAGCCGAACCAAGCGTAGACGAACGAATCCTCACGATCGCAACGAAACAGGAACTATCGAAAAGAAGCACACAACAAGGTAAACACACCACACATGAACACGGCATGATGCACAACAAGCATGATGCATGACAAGGCTACATGAATCTACTCATGGCAAGAGATGATGCAAACAAGATCAACACATGAAGGCAAGTTTAAATGAGGCCGGAAACAACATATAACAATTCCGGTAAGTCCTCATATGCATACTTCGAAATTGGTCCAGATCTGAATAAACCTTATGTTTAAGTTGTTAAACAGCAAGTTAAGATGCACCATGATGATCTACACGAGATTCTAGTCAAGTTACATATAAAGTTCATTAAATTCGGAGCTACGGCCTAGAAGATATGAGCAAAACAAGTTAAACATGGCATTGATGCAAAATGCACCCAAACATCAAGCAAAACACCTCAAAACATGGATGCAACATGATAATATGAAACTACATGCAAAATCAAGCAAGTTTCATATAGAGCACGCTCAAAACGGAGCAACGGTTCAACACACACATGAAACAAGTTATAGCAACAATTTGTCCAAAACAGCAACTAGGCATATTGCAAGCATCAAAACCATATGCTACAGGACCTTAACAAGAAAACAGAAGGCATGGGCATGATGTACAGGTAAAGCATAACAAAACATGAACACTGAGCTATCTCCAGAAATCACTAGAACATGCTCAAACACACATGGCAATATTTCAAATAATAACAGTTCAGACTTTGCAGAAATTAACATCAGGTTGCAATGTTAGAGCTATCAAACAACATGTTACAGGAACTTATCATGGCAAACAAAGGCATGGCATGATACTACTAAATGAATAGAACAAAAGTCCTTTACTGACCATGAGTCAAAAAGGAACAGAAAATATGATGACACCCACGTAAACATAGCAAGTTTCGTTAACAGATTCAGCAAACAGGGCATGGCAGGAACAACGATAAGTAGGCATGTAGATGAGCTTGTACCACTCACCACAGAGAATTACATGGCATGGCATGGCAACCCACAGTAATAAGACATGTTTATGAAGCTAAGCATGGCAAGAGCAAGTTCATATGTTGCATGGATCACTAACAACAAGCATGGCAACAGCTGAACTTAATGTTAACAGGCTGACAGCAACATTATATAGCAACTTTGGAGCAAGATTACAATAAGCTACAGCAAACTATAAATGCAACCAGGGGCATAGATGTATAGATCATGACATGTAGAACAAAACACCCTTAGTGAACATCTCCAGATTATGCATATAATGACTTGTAGCAGCAGGTTTACATAGCATCACGAAATAACAGATTCAGACTAGCAAAACAGCAACAACGAGTACACTACTTAACAAGCTTGATTCACTCACCACAAATCATTGCATGACAAGATAAGCATAGCATCAGCAAGAAGACATGTTTATGAAACAAACCAAGGCAAGAACAAGTTAATAGCATGCAAGGATCAACTACAACAACCTTGGCAAAATTGAATAACATGTAAACAATCTGCCAGGAAACATTTTGTAGCAAACGTAGAGCACGAAAATGACATGCTAGACTACTCCATAATTGCAAACAGGGGCATGAATGGATAGAGGTTAAACATATGTTCAAAACATCCTTACTGAAGTATCTCAAAATAAGCATGGATCTCTCTGTAGCATCATGTTTACATTGCATCAAAATAACAGCAGAACATGGACTAAAATCAGCAACATCACGAAGCCTAGTTTGCATGCTCGTTCTAGTCACCACATTGATCACAAAAATACATGGTAAACACCTCTGTGAAGATGGCATGGCATAGATCAAAATACATGTAGACATCAACCTCATAGGATGCACACATCAAACATGGCAAAAATGACAAATGAACATGTTCTGTTAATTAGACAGCAGACAACATCACCTAGCACTCTTGCAACGATGATTTAGGCATCAAGATGGACTCAAATGAACATGATGCAATGGAATGAAATGAAGTACTCATTGAGATGAACAATTTGACATATTACGTGCACAAAATGGAGCTACGGATGCAGAGATATGATGCAATGAAAATGGCAACATTATGCAAAATAATCGGGGACTTGGTCAAAATATACCCTCGCGGAGAAGTTGGATGGGGAGGACCCTGGACGGAGCGGGGCGCACGTTTGGATGGGGAACCTGGTGGATCTGGTCCACCTCCAGATCCGGCGAATCTCCGGCGTGGTCGACGAACTCCGGCGAGGCGGCGGCTGGCGGGGGAGGCACGGGATGACGGGGCGGTGCCGGGCGGAGATGCGGGGCGGCGTGGTCCGGCGAGGGAGACGAGGCGCCGACAGGCGGAGGCGGCAACGCCGAGCTCCGGCGAGCTCCATGGCGGCGCCGGCCTTGGAGGTCCCGGCGGCGGGGAGGTGCTGCAGGGCGGAGGCGCTCGACGGCGGGGTCGGTGAACGGGCAGCGGTGCAGCGCGCGAGATCCGGAGG
>NC_041381.1:389780986-389788042 GCF_002162155.2 Triticum dicoccoides
GATGGTCGGCGGCGGGAGGGGCACGCGCGCGGGCGGCGGCGGGCGCTGTGGGCGGCGGGGGCCCGCGCCGGGCTTCGGCGGGCCGACAACGCGGAACGAGCGGCGATGCGGGCGCCGTCCACGTGTCAGCGGCTGATTCGTCGGGCGGCGGTGGGCGGACGTGTCCGGCCCGGTCCGGACGCGTCCGGCGGCGGCTAGGAGGGGTTTTTAGGGTTAGGGATGGATTTCGTCCGTGAATTTCAGGGGAGAGGACATATTTATAGTTTCTGGGAGCTAGGAGACTCCAAATGAGGAGCGGTTTTCGCCCGCACGATCGTGATCGAATGACCGAGAGCATGGAGGGGAGTTAGATGGGTTTTGGGCCAGTTTGGAAGGGTGTTGGGCTGCAAAGAGAAAGGGGGGTTTCGGGCTACGCGGTTAACCGTTGGAGTATCAAACGGACTCCAAATGGCACGAAACTTGACAGGCGGTCTACCGGTGCTATACCAAGGCCGCTTGGCAAGACTTGGTCCATTCCGAGAACGTTTAACACCCGCTCACAATGAGAGGCAAAAAGGGGAACGCCGGAGGGCATAGGTGTGCCGGATTGCAAAATGGACAACGGGGAAAAAGCTCGGATGCATGAGACGAACACGTATGCATTGCAATGCACATGGTGACATGAAAATATGCAACACACAATAAAATGACATGGCAACGATGGCGAATAACTAGCAGACGCCTGGCGCATCGAATCCGGGGCGTTACAAGGCACTTGCTTTCCTACAACCATGATCCTGGTGGGTACCTATTGTCATCCTCACCATGTACAGTCATCTTTTTATTCCTCTTGGTTGTTGACCATGTTGACAACACCGGAGGGCAGCGCCGCAGCGAGCGAACCAAGGAGGAGGACAATGGTTAGGCCTCGTACGGGAACAAACAGGAGTCGGGGAATATGCACATAGTTTTAGGGTGCGATGTGGCCAGGATGCGTGCGCGGAAGCACAACCAGCAGGAGCAGGCGATCCCACCGACACTGGTTGGGCTTTGGCAGCTGGAGGAAGAAGAGATTGAAGAAACACGACAGACGGTGAATGTCAATCCAACAGTCAAGGTTGGCACAATCGTTTGTTGACTAAGCCGAAACCAAGTAGCATACTTTTTTATATATAGGAAGAAAATAAAAACTGGGCTTGTTCGCCTGATATCATTCCCGAAACTGTGACCGTTCGATCTTGCGTCGCAAATAAAACTGCGTTTGTGTGCCATCCTCCTCCCAGGGAACGTTCGCTTTCAGCCGAGATGTCTTGGGTTCGAGTCCCAGGAACTCTCAATTTTGTCCTCCTTCCTTCCTCACAAAACAAAGAAAGAAAATCAAAGACTTGAGAGGTGTATAGAACAAGCTAGTGTACTAGTAAAGAGACGTTGCTGAGTTTTAGAAAAAAGAGAGATGTGCTCATGTAGCTGGTTCCAATCCAAACCTAGACTATGACTATATATGGTGCTATGCTACTCTGCAAGTATTGAAACTAACATATCCAACATTCGCTTCTCCTCTTCTCTACTTACTTTGCCTAGCATCAGAAGCTCTAGCCGCAACAACCATTGCCGCTGCTTACTCATCCACCTGCTCTTCATCGGGCAACAACCAGATATGCGCCAAGTTGCCACTCGTACCATCGCCTATGGGTCTCATCACACCCCCGCCGACACACGCACCGCAGCCGGTTGCTCATTGAAACCCGCTGCCGTTGGTGTGCTGCCACTGCTGCAAATCACATAGAGTCATCTGTCGTGTCTCAACCACAATCCTCAGCCCTGTCTGAGTCTTCTACAAATGCCCGAATCATGGGGTAACAATATGTTTAAGTGTTGTTCTGCTGCTTTTAGTTGCTGATTTTTTTAATAGTTTGGTTGATGATCTTCCAATTTGATTCATGTAGAAAAGGGAAGATTCGTGTGATTTATATTTCTGGAAGGTTGCTGATGTGAGGGAATGCAATTATGCTGATTATTTGGTTAGCCGAGGAATCCCAGTACCAACAGGTTGGGGTGTTGGACAAGTAACTAAAGGAATGATAGAAGAGGAAGATGCAGAGCAGAAGGTTAAAGATGTAGTTCCTCTAATCATGGCCATGTAACAGATGTTGAACAACATTGATAGCAATGAGGAGATGAAAGAGCTTGTGAAGATAATGGGCAAAATCGGTGTGCTCTGCAGGATGATTGTCTCTTTATTTGCAGTGTATGTAGCACTCGTGATGTATTCAATAGCTATGACATGAGCACTTTGCCGAAACTAGTAATGAATCAAACATGTTTAGCAGGCTGGGCGTAGTGTTGTGAACATGTAATGATTTCTATTAACGGAAATCAGGGGGTATCCCCTTTTGCTTAGAAATAAATAAATAACAGAGGCCCTTTTGATAATAAATAAATAAATTAGCAGAGGCCCAGTCGGGTCAACTTTGTTCCCATTCAAAAACGTCGAGCAAATTGCAGTCCAACAACAAAATATGTCATCAAATACAAGTTTCACAGCCAAATATGAGTACAACTAAACAACAATATCATCATGTTTTAGTTGTCATACAATCACCAAACAAAAATGAACATACATAATAAGTGATGTTCTCACAGCAAAATACTAAATAACAAGTTCATCAGGTTTCAGTTGTCATAGCAAACACAATTTTACATAGTAGATAAAAAACATCTTTTGAGAGGCAAATACGACAAAAGAAACCTAATCATCATCTGCAGCAGCAGCGGCAACATCTTCGCCATGTGTATCAGTCTGAATTGTAATAACCCAGTGTCATCTTCTTCTTCACCCTCAATGTCCTCGAGCGTTGGCGTCTTATTGATCAACTCTCTTATGTCCACAGCTCGACAGGCAATCTTTTCGCCAACATATTGACGTGATGGTTCTCAAAGATATTAGGAACATTTGTGGAATCTTCTACATCAGGAGCAGTGTAAGTCATCTTGTTGTGCAACTTCATTAAACTAACTCCTCTGCTCAAACCTTTGCAATAATCTCCAGTCATCGCTACATGCAAATGTGTCTTCCAAGAAAAAATATGTGTTGCTTGATTTGCCAAAATAAAAGGCTCGTAGGTCTGGTACGCCACCTTGACATTGATGGATTTGGAATAATCATCAGCTCCGGGTTTTGCGATCTTGAAAAACAGGTTATACCAACGACATCACAATAGAACCACGCACCGATGAACCTCGAAATTGGAGATATACTGCAACTGAACAATGTTTGTTATGTTAGCATACATTTCAGTTGTCTGTTCGCCGTACTTATCCGTTCTCGTGCTGACACTGTTTTATGTCTTCCTGACTTCGTCGCGTGCAAGGGTGTTGTAGCGCACATCTCCAACAACGCAAGATTCATAATATCTTACCCGAGTATCAGGACCCATTGCTAGTGCGTAAAGGGCATCATTAACTGCCTGCCCATCCTCCCGCATCTTCTTAACCTATGGTTAGAAAATAGACAAGCTGATCATCTTATGTACTCAATATACTAAAAAAACTAGCAGTACAATTCAAAAGCTTACATGGCTCTTGAACCATTTCGCAAATCCTGCCATAACTAGTTTGTCAATGTTTCTTGGATTTTGCGGTCGTAACTCCTTTTTGTAGATGCTGCACAACATAGTGATCACGTCAAACATCTAAATATATAAGAATGTGCTGCAAGTTTAGTAGATTACGATGTATAAGCTGCAGTATTTAGCACTTACTCGATATAAGGTAGAATCTCAAGACAGTTATTCAACACATACCAAACCATTTTGTCCAAATCCTTAGGTTTGTCGTCTTGTCGACTCTTCCCTGTAACTCGAACAGTACAATCGAAAACATTGAGCCAGAGATTGTCTTCACCCACCTCTTTGCTAAGCTGATCAGCTATTTCAATCTATTTTGAGCAGAATGTCAACGCTTCTGTAGCAATGTAGGCCTCTGCAATGGAACCCTCGGGTCTAGCTCTATTCCTAACATAGCCCTTGAAAGTGCATAGCCGCCTTTCAATAGGGTACATCCAACCATACTGTACTAGACCTCTAAGTAGTGCCTCATCCGGTAGATGAACAACCAAATGCACCATTACATCAAAGAAGGCTGGAGTATATATCTTCTCAAGGTCGCATAGGATAGTTGGTATCTTGTCTCTAAGATGCTCCAAAGCATCTATCCTGATATTTCTACTGTAGAGTTCCCTGAAGAATTGTCCCAACTCTACAACTACTCTATATAAGTCAGGGCGGCACAATCCTCTAAGGATAACAGGTAAAACTCTTTGAAGTAGGATGTGGCAGTCATGAGTTTTCAACCCTTGTACCTTGTTTCCATCCGCACTGACTCTCCTTTCAGGGTTGGAAGCAAATCCATGTGGGAATCTCACACATGAAAGGACCTCGCGGAATTCTTTTCTTTTTGCCTTGTCCAAGTTGTACATAGTTGGTTCCATATCCCGTGGTTTACCTTCATATTCCACCCACAAATCCTTTCTGATACCCAAGTGTGTCAAATCGATCCTAGATTTTATGGTATCTTTCATCTTGCCATCAATGTTAAGAAGTGTGCCGATAATGCTATCACATATATTTTTCTCGATGTGCATCACATCAAGATTATGTCGTGGATCCAAATCTTTCCAATACTCCAAGTCCCACAAAGTGGACCTGCGGGTAAACAATAATCTCTCTTCTGCCCTGCCACACTTCCTTTTCCTGCTACCATCATCAGGATGGTTTCCTGGTATAATATGCATGACCTTCTCTAATTCCACTTGCAACTCATCGGCGGTGAGCCTCTTTGGCGCATAACGGTTTTAATGCTTTGCACTGAACACATATCTTTGGTATTTTGTAGGACACGGCTTGTCCTTGGCAAGGAAACGGTGGTGTCCAATGTAACAAATCTTGCTAAGTATTGCATATGATAGTGGATTCCTGTCACAGTGAACACATGCATCGTAACCATGTGCCATTCCCCCTGACATAGTGCCGAAAGTTGGATAATCGTGGATGCACCAAATTATAATAGCACACAGAAAGAAATTAGTTGGTGGGCTGCTATATAGGTCTCGAGTGAGAACACCCCTCCATAGCTATTGAAGTTCCTCCACAAGAGGCTCCATGAATAAATCAAAATCCTTTCCAGGACTTTTTGGACCTAGGATGAGAAAGGCCATCATGTAGTTTGATTGTTTGGTGCAGACATTTGGAGGCATGTTGTAAAGGATAACAAGCACTGGCCACATGCTATATGTGGCGTTCTGGTGGCCAAATGGGTTAAATCCATCTGAAGCTAAGCCAAGTCTAATGTTTCCAGCAGCAAACTTTTTGTGTTTTTGAATGAAGCTTTTCCAGTCACTACCATGAGATGGATGGCTCATTACATTCTGATCTCTGTACTCCTGGTTCCTAGAATGCCACAGTACATCATCTCTTGTTTCAGCATCATGAAACAACCTCTGCAATCTTGGTATAACTGGAAAATGTCTTAGAAAATTATGAGGAATCCTCTTCACAACATCGCCATCTTTCCATCTTGATGATTTGCATTTTGGGCATTCACTTAAGTTGGCATAATCCTTCTGGAACATAACACAATTATTCTTACAAACATGGATCATATCATATCCAATTCCAACTTCACGAAGGAAAATCTTCATTTTATTGTATGTGTGTGGCATCTTAGACGCATCTTGGAAAGATTTGCATAAAGCATCCAACATCGCATCGAATGATTTGTTGGTCATTTGCTCAGATGTCTTCACCTGAAGAAAGGTGACCATAGTTGATAATACTGACATCTTATTTCCTGGGGTGAAAGACACGCTGCATTGTTCCAACATGCGGGCCCACCATTTTTCTTCTGCAGGTGAAAGTTCACGAAATGCACGAGCATTTCGTAGCATTGTTTCAATGTTGATCAAACTCACTGGCTCCACCACCACCACCTCCTCCTCCTCTTCCACCTAAGCTTCAAGCAGATCAAGATGGTGATCTGCTGCTTACACATAGTCAGTAACATTGATGTTCACAGCTTCACCATGATGAACCCACCTAGTATATGTGACTGACATCCCATACAAGTGTAGATGATTTTGCACGGTTGACTGGGGTCTTGTAACTGAATTCATACAACTGCTACATGGGTAGAGCACATCTGATTTTGGACCACCGAACTCAGCTCTGATAAAGTTCATGGAGTTTTCAACCCCCTCGACATATGCAGTGGAGAATCTTCGAGCAGAAGTTATCCAAGTCCTGTCCAACTGTTAGACATACAAATTAGTTCTTCGACTAGATATTACGTGGAAAAACATATATGCTTTTTTATGAAGTCTAGAATAAAATACCTAGGTCGATGTCTAAAGTTGTGGCAAGATATTTGGGCAAGCAGATCTAAGTAATGAAATATATGTTAAGCTAATTCAGCAAGCAGATTTGAGTGCTAAATTATGGCAGGCTGTTTCAGTAGTCAATGAGACCGAGCACACAACCATCAAAGGCCATCTCAGCAACAAAGATCGAGTATAAGATGGTGTAGAGCTATTTCACCTAACAGATTGTCTACTAGACCATGGCAATGTACGTCACAATAAATATATGGCAGGATATAGCAACTAATCGGACGTGGCATGCTATCTCAGCTAAGCAGATTGAGTGCAGAACAGGTCAAGGAAGCTTCTTAAGTAGAGCATATTGACTGTAAACTACTTCGGCAAACAGTGAGATTAACAGAGTCTATCAGCTAACATTCAGTGCTACTCCGACATGCACGGGGCGTCAGTCTAGAATGCGCGTACTGTGGGAGAAGCTGACCGCAATGCCTCTCCACAAGAACGTCACCAGCAGTGGCGGTGCGGCTAGAGGGCAACAGTCTATGAGAGCATATAGTGGGAGCGAGAGGATTGCCGTGTGTCCCCTCGACGAACCGCGGCACCAACATACCGACACGATGGGGAGGGTGGCTTTGGAGGAGCGAATGGAGTGGAGGGGGCCGGGGGGAGGGGGTTTGGAGAATATTATTGGCTAGTTGGCCGAA
>NC_041381.1:389788374-389831213 GCF_002162155.2 Triticum dicoccoides
GAGTTTGGCGCATGGTCAGTTTATCCAAGTGCAGTCCCACGTGTCAATGAAGAGGCAAGCCAAAGCGCATTCCATTTGCGTGAGCCGTGTGCGGGACCGGCTGTGTGAGGGGTGCAATGCGACCGTGACAATCATGTAGTGAGTGTACTGCCTTTTTTCCTTTTAAACTTGGTGCTTCGCCCCCTAAAAAAACTTGGTGCTTTGTGCGATCCATCGATACTACTACTAGTAATCCGGTAATCCTGACTAAAACGGCGCGGCCGGGTCTTCTCCTGCGCGATATGCTAGGAGGCTGGCTTAGTTGGTTTTTAGGACGAGTAATGCTACACCTACGTAATCCCAGTTACATAATGAACGTAATGTGAAACACGTGAGCTGTTGATTGGAGATTGGGGGGAGGGAGGGTCCCACCACCATGAAAATCAGGGGGAGAGAGATAGGCAATTTACGTGAACCCTTTCGTAGGTTCCCGTAGATGTAGAAAGATGTGAAATGCGTGAATGTGTAGTGGATGTACTATTGGAGTGCCTAAGATAAATTGTGCATGTAGACCCTATGTGTTTATTTACTTTGCATGTTAGCTTTGTCTCGCGTCAAACCTTCTAAGTTTATACACATAAAAACTAATCATCATTCCATATATTTTCATACTCCTACAATATATCTTACTATTATTGTGAAAGTTCATATACACCGGACGAGATTCATGCAAACACGATAGATTTTCAACACATTTAAAACTTTTATAGGACAGAAAAATAAAAGAAACCTGACCCTAAACCTATTCTACGACAGCGACCGACATCCTCCATCTATGATCTCCATGTACGGGGCGGGGTTCAAGACCCGTGAAGTGAAGCTGCGGTCTCCGGCAAGGAAGAGTGGAACATGGGAGATGGACCGGCCAGTTGGCACACCATGCCATGCCTCTTCCCATGCCCTAGTCATCCTCAGAGGAGTCCCTGACCTCGGCAGTGCCGGTGGACGTGAGTTTGATGATGATGGATGTGGACGGTCTATCGCTTCACATGCCACATGTGCCACTAAACATTGTACAGCGGCAAGTAGGACGCATGGCTGACGTTGCTCCTGTTGTCGGCCGCCAGTGTGGCCACCGCTTGTGCGGTCACGTCCACGAGCGACGACTTGAGAAAGGGCGGCGACCTCGAGCTTCATCCCTGAAGAAAAGCTCTCCTGCAGAGTGTTCACGCTCGTGGTCATGGCGGATGTGGTGCCAGGTAGCAAGATGATGCGCAATGGTGTGGAGTTTAGCTGTGCTTTGCCGCTTTAAGTAGCGCATTTCAGTGAGGCCAAGTGTCTGGGTGTTCGAGTTGGTTCCTCGGCACCAAGCCTCTTAATGACGACATACGGACGGATGACATGAATGCGGGCAGCTGGCGCCGGCTGGGAACGCACCGTGCGATGGTGCGAGGGACAAGGGTTTTTGGTGTGCCAGGGTAGTCAGCTACGGTCGTGGAAACGTTGGAGATGCCCTTTGCTGACATGCGATCCCCACATGTCATTAAAAAGCAAGACGACCCGGCATGGTCTCAGGTCCTGGGGATGTAGTTGGCCGCGCTACAACACTCTGCGGATGCGTCGCTGCGCGCGCATTGTTTGGCGCCCCGTGCATCCTCGACGAGCCGGGTGTTGAGCTGCTGGTCATGCCACAACGCTAACACCACCCTCAGCACCCTGAAGCCGACCATGTCCAGTGACAATGAGTGTATCGCTCACCGCGGTCGCCGTGTCCAGAGGCGGTGCGGGAGCTGCGCCACGTTGCTGGCCCCCACGACCCACATGAATGGTTGCCGGTGGCGAGGAGGTCGTGCGCCAACTCCTCCATTAGACTAGTATGCACCACGTCATCCCGACAGGTGTGCCCCACATGTCGATTTCCCTGTTTTCCGAGCCAAATTCGAGTGTAAGTGCTCTGCATTATGCATTAGGCGCATAACAGGTGGTTTTTGTGCGCTAGTTCAAATGTGGTACAGTACCAAGTTGTTACCTTAGCCCCAAGTGTGGTGGTTTTGGGTATGGTACCACCCTTTTTCTTTCAACTAGTGAAGCATAACACTTGATTAAGTAGTTGGATGGTGTGCTAATGTAGGTGTCCAACTGTTTGAAGGAATAATTGAGGTGTGCCCGGTCCATGCCCACATTTAGGGGTCCAACTTACCATGTTCCGGCAGTAGTAACTATACTAGTCCCTGCATACCCCCTCTGTTTTATTTTACTCCGCATTTTAGCTTTGCTCAAAGTCTAACTTTGTAAACTTTGACAAAGTTTATAGACAGAAATAATAACATATACAATAACAAATCAATACCATTAGATTCATTATTGAATATACTTTCACATCATATAGGTTTTCTATTGTAAATGTTCATATTTTTTCTATAAATTTGGTCAAATTTTATGAAGTTTGACTTCAATCAAACCTAATATGCAGAGTAAATAAAAACGGAGGGAGTATCTTACTGCGTGACCAAGATGGAAGGGAAAACGACACAACTTATTGTTTATTTGAGTCGTTCAAGTTTAATCATGTGGCGTTGCTTATTTCTCATTTCTCTCCAACCCTCTTCTCCATCAATCATGCCGCCCTCCGGTCGAGTCCATCCTCCCGCATGCCTCATTTGAAGATTCCGCCAAGCATCATTCGCATGTGGGCCTAGACCATGCTTGTATTTCCAATGTTGTAACTTGTCTGACATGCATACAGACAAATGATTTATTTAAAGTTTCACTTTGCCTCCACTATGTGTCGCTTACCATCTTAGTTTTGACATCCCATTCGGTTCATGCCCCGACACATCTTGACAAGATCGATTAATGTTGAGAGATCAAGTGTGTGTCGTGCAAGGAGATAAAGGTTTGGTGTGTTTCTATGATAGAAATGACCCGAGGGGTCTGTGGGGATCGGAGGGAGTATATAGTACGTTCAAAAGTGAAACGACCGTACCCCACCCTAGTCCTCTTTCAATCGATCTCCGGACCCCAAGATGAAACTGAGAGAGAACAAGTGGGTGCATGTGCGATACCTAAGGCGGATTCAAAAATTTGAACGGGTGATCATAGCATCAACAAATCATATATAAAGGGTATTCAATGTCCATTTCTATTTTGAACATACAATGTACTCCCTCCGATCCTTTCTAGTTTACATATAAGTTTTATGTGTAGTCAAAGTATCTCTACTTTGATCAAACTTACAGAAAAAGTATCAAAATTCAACAACACCCAATCAATATTGTTAGATTCGTTTGTACTCCTAGATTTGTATTCAAACAGAGATGGTTTCCAATTTGTTTTCAAATACATGAATGTGCTTATTCTCGCGCATGCTCTTCCTACTAGGATTTCGCCACATATAGCCATTCCAATATTAACTTTTTTAAAGCTCCTTGTCCAATAGTACAAGTGGAGTACTGACAACATCTCCAGCAGAGAATGCAGTGCTCATACTACTAGTACTATACTCCCTCTGTTTTTATTTACTCCGCATAAAACAGAGGGAGTACTAGTAACACTCGGCCGACCTCTCTCTCTTCTAGTAGTAGTATAAATGGCGCGGGCGGGGGAGGGGGAGGTGTGTCAGTTTGCTCTCAACTACGGTCCCACAAGCGTGCGAAAATGCAAGACGAAGCGCGTTCCATTCGGTGAGTGACATGGAGGGTCCAGCGTGCCGGGGTGCAACACGAACGCGACAAGACCGATGTACAGTCAAAACCGATTGACCGGTCGTCACAGGAAGCAATATTCACACCAGAACCTTCGCTGCTCGTCCTACGCGAGCCACTACCCCAAAACCACACCTCCTCTCCAGCCCATTCCCCCACCTTTCGATTCCCGAGCCCGCATCAAGCAACCCCTAGTTCGCCAGAAAGCCATGGTGCACCACAAGATCACGTACTACAAAATGCTGATGCTAGAGCACCGCGAAAAAATCATGGTGGTCAGGGCCACAGACCTCCATTCCCAAGCTCACTTTGTGGCGGGCCAATCCCTGAGTTCTCTGGAGCCAAGCCCCAAGGAGGAGGAAGTCGATCCAATGTTCATGGTGGAGGTCGCAGCGCAGAAGGCCCCTGATGCGTGTGAGACGATGGACGTCGACTTCGTGCCGATGTCCGGGTCCCCCATGGTGCAGGGGAACTAGCAGTTCAACCTGGTGATACTACAGGAGGACCGGGAGGCGGAGGCTCAACTCAACGTGGAGCACGCGGATGCCGCTGCCATCGAGGACCTCCTGCAAGCGGAACCGGATGCCGTGGATGTGAACCGGGCGGCGGAGGCTCAACTTTACGCGGAGTGCGTGGATGCCGCTGCCATCGAGGCCCTCCTGTAGGCGGAACTGAACGTCCTGGACTTGAACCGGGTGGCCGAGGCTCAACTCGACGCGGAGCGCGCGGATGCCTCTGCCATCGAGGCCCTCCGGCAGGCGGAACCGGACGTCCTGGACTTGAACTGGGTGGTGCTCGCGGCCGTGCAGAGCGCTCGCACACTATGCTTGAACGAGTAGCTGGAGGCCGAGGACAACCATAGTGCGGAGACACACGTCAGCAGCTACGGCTGGTTCGCCCGGCAGCCAAAGACGACGAGGTCGTCTCATTTCGCAAGCAGTGATAGTTTTTCTTTATGTTGTTATTTTTAGGCATCTTTTGTTGTGTAAAAACATATATTTATGCAAGTTGCCTGACTTTCATCATTTGGATCAGTCGCCCATTTCAGGCGGTTGGATGAATATCCTACGTCTCCTAACCCTTCGTCCCCACCTCTTCTTCTTCCCTAACAGAGCACTGCACGTGCTGTATGGATCTTCCCCAACATGCGGTTGGATAAACATACTGTATGAATGAAATTTATGTGTCTGCGGTAGGATAGCTGAGTTTGGTTTGATCACACGTGGTAGCACTTGTCAGTGAGGGTGTGTTCCCTTGGTTGGGTTTGCAGCGTGCAGGAGTGACTGTGTGAGGGTGCGGAGCGATCACAAAGCCGTGCGCAAGTGTACCTCCTTTTCATTCTGAAAACTTTAGGCAAGCTTGGCAAAAATGTGTGGCGAAGTAAGGCAATGCAAGGCCTAGACCCAAACAGGATACAAGTATGTACGTAGGAGTACTACTTGTGTTAAAAAAAGAAAGGCGGGGTTTTCCTTTGTGGGATTGATCAATACAAATCCTTAGTTTACGTGTCAATTAATGTGTATTTTTTCTCCAACACCCAAAGAGCTAACCATCTCACTCCTCATTGCTTGATTAATGCAGCGCCATGCAAACCAACCTTCTCACTTCCGCATGCATGCAAGGGTATATTAATGTCCTTGGTTGCTAGTACGAGGCAAACTCCATCAATTTTGCCTTGATTTATGTTAGTGGCCTTCTGCAAATTGTAATTTTGATATACTGGCATTGTGTACAAAAAAATGGAGGTAGAACTATTTGGCTTCCTTCCCCATTGCAGTGACATCGATGATATCTCGAACATTGTGGTTTGGCGAAGTGCCTTCGACAGAGAACACCATTGAGGGAGAACATGGTAAGTCGTTCGCAAGTGCCGCTTGCAAGCCAGGACAAACGCCTTATTTGCATCCAGGAAGTCCATTGAACCAAAGGACGCGTAAATGTACTAGTACTACACAATAGCATCGTCCGTCCAACTTACTGTGGTAAGGTGGTTTCTCGAAGAAGACGATGGAGAAGCGGAGTCAGCGAAGAGTGAAATGATGGTTGCTTCATCCGTGCTTTGCAATTGGATGCCTCACTACTTTGTTGTCGGCGTCCTGGATATGGGGGTATCCAGCCCTGCCTGCCTGCAGCCCACCACGTGGCTGCATTGACGGCCTGGTACGGCCCAGCTTCAACACCAACCTCACAAGACCCTCGCGAGGCGGACGACACCAAGACCCCCTAAGGAAGCATCCTCCTCAGGAGGGCTTGTAAGGGGCGGAGAGTTCTATGCAAGATACCTCATGAGGCTCAGATGACGTGAGCCATGACGACCAAGGCCAGACGGGCGGCAGGTGGGCGCCAGGCAGGCGTAGAGCGCAGGTTTCCTCTTTGGTGCAAGGGAGGCAAGCCACAGGCGCGGAGTACCGAGGAATCAGCCAAAGGTTTCCATTTCGGTGCAACAAGACCAAGACCGCCAGTATGGCAGGACAGAGGTCATCAGCGAGCCCACCGCAATGTCACGACCAGAGGCGTTTCGCAGGCAAAGACTATTTTTGTCAGGATAGATTGTACTTCTTGTCCCCTTTCAAATCCCGCCATTGTGGAATCCCTTCCCACTCATATTTGGGAAGAGGACCAAGGCCACTATATATAGGACTAGACACCACCATAGGAGGGGGACGGATCCGGACTGGACCAAGCATAAGTAGAACACTACACCAGCTCAAGAACACCTCTCCTCCGGAGGCTTGTTCATCCACTGTACTTGTTCATCCATAGCCCCTCGAGGCAATCCACCACACCACACTGGAGTAGGGTATTACACCACAATGGTGGCCTAAACCAGTATAAATATTGTGTTTTTGTATCTCTTTGAGCTCGACGCGTTAGGCCTAGGAAGATCACGAGTAGGCAGACTGGGTAGGTTGAGATCTCCGCACGCACCCCAGAGTTCGAACCTCTCACGGGTTGTCGGATCCCGAAATCCGACATTTGGCGCTACAGGTAGGGGTGCGTCGGATCTTCTCTTCCGTCGACCAGTCCTCCGCTGCTCCATCAACATCATGGCCGACACCCCATGAGCGCATGTCGAGCACTGGGTCGTCCAGGCCTCCTCGGCGGCACCCGCCGACAAAGAAGACCTCCACTCCGCCCTGCTCGCGGCCCGTGTCCCGCCGGGGGCGACCGGCCGTGGGGGCGCACGGCGCAACCCTCTCCACTGGCACTGTGCCGCAACCGTGCAGCCGCACGATCTACGAACTACGCTGCAGCAACCGCCTCGCACTCGCGTAGGGAGCAAGCAAACATGCGGGCAGCGGTCATCGTGGCTCGGGAGCTCTTGCGGTGCAGGCTGCTGGAGAGCGGCTGTGACGCCCTGCTGGAACGAGTTGCCAAGCTGCTGGATGCGGCATGCAGGGGAGCGGTGCCGTTCTGCACCCTGCGCACATCGCAGGCAGTAGTGGGGGCGTGCGCTCATCCTCGACACAACCGTGTGCCCCCTCCCAGGGGTCCTAGAGAGCCTCTCGACACTGACCGGCCCCGTGGAGCACCCCGTGCCACCCCGATCGCGCCCCCTCAGCATGGGGCTACTCCGGGCGACATCACCAGGGGCCACGCAGGAGTGCAAGCCCCTGGACAACAGGATCAGAGGGCTACTGAAGAAGGCGGGAGCGTGAGGCAGTCGGGCGACGCTTCTGGCGCAAAGATCCCAGAAGCCTACATCCCCGTCGCGATGGACCCATGGCACGCGCGAGGAGAGGGACCCAACCAATCCCCCACGCCAGGCTGGGCGCTGTACATATATGAGGCCGAGCTCTCCTTCGAACCACCACCGAGCCCTGCCGATGTCTCCAACGACGATGGCCTCTAGGTACAGCTAACGCCACACGGGCATGCTTACACTGACCATGGATCACAGGTGAACCAGGACACAGCCGCCGCCAGGACTCCCAGGACACCGGATCCCCCGCAGGGGCGTGAAATACGTTGGGAGCAGCGCGGGGGAAGCCCGGTGGCAGAGCCCTCTTCACGCCGCGCGAAGTAGTGCCTTTCTTGGAGGTAGGTTCCCTGCCGGGGAAGACGCCGGCGGGCCCTTCTCCTCGACAGGGGGCCTACGGTCGCCGAGGACGCTACCAGCGTCCCCCTTGCCCCTTGGTCTTGTCCTGGTTTCTGGTCTCCCCAATGGTGGTCGGGGGCGGCGCACGGTGGGTCCTCGTCGGGCGACATGAAGCAAGGCTCCGGCCTCTGAAGGTCTCCGCTCGTGACACTCTCACGTACTAATGAGTGGGGCTGTACATGCCCCGGAGTCTCTTGAGTGCCACCCTGGGGCCTCACGGGGCTCCCACCCACGTCGTAGTGGAAGCACCATGCTCCGCACCAGCCGTCGACACTGTCCCCAGTGACTATGCCCAGCCAGTGGAAGCACTTAGCTCCGCGCTGGTGAGAAGATTGAAGACCGATAACCCGCAAGTATACGGGATAGTTGTAGCCTCTTTCGATAAGTAAGAGTGTCGAACCCAACGAGGAGCTAAAGGTAGAACAAATACTCTCTCAAGTCCTATCGGCCACTGATACGACTCTACGCACGCTTAGCGTTCACTTTACCTAGAAGAAGTATGAAACTAGAATTACTTTGTAGGTGTGATAGGAAAGGTTTGCAAGATAATAAAGAGCACGTAAATATAAACTAGGGGCTGTTTAAATAAAGATGCAAGAAAGTAAATATAGCGAGTGTGGAAAAGTGGTGGTAGGAGTTGTGAAATTGTCCCTAAGCAATTGACTATTTTACTAGACCGATAGCAAGTTTTATGTGGGAGAGACCACTGCTAGCATATCATCCTTGACTTGGAATTCTATGCACTTATGATTGGAACTATTAGCAAGCATCCGCAACTACTAACATTCATTGAGGTAAAACCCAACCATAGCATTAAGATATATTGGTCCCCCTTCAATCCCGTATGCATCAATTTCTATGGTAGGTTGAAGCTTCTGTCACTCTAGCCCTCCAATACATAGTCCTATCAACATACAACTAACCCTATGGTGTGATCCACACGCGCGCTCATATGATGGGCACCATACGACAACAACATAACCACAAGAAAATTAAATCAATCATAGCAATTCATCAACCACCAATAGGACAACAAAAATCTACTCAGACATCATAGGATGGCAACACATCATTGGAAAATAATATGAAGCATAAAGCACCATGTTCAAGTAGAGGGTACAACGGGTTGCGGGAGAGTGGACCGCTGGATATAGAAGGGGGAAGGTGATGGAGATGTTGGTGAAGATGACGACGGTGTTGGTGAAGATCGCGGTGATGATGATGGCCCCCGGCAGCGCTTCGACGCCACCGGAAGCAAGGGGGAGAGAGGCCCCCTTCTTCTTCTTCTTCCTTGACCTCCTCACTAGATGGGAGAAGGGTTTCCCCTCTGGTCCTTGGCTCCCATGGCGTGGGAGGGGCGAGAGCCCCTCCGAGATTGGATCTATCTCTCTGTTTCTGCGTTCTGTATTTCTACCCCTTCACCGTTTCCTTTATATCTGGAGATCCGTAACTCCGATTGGGGTGAATATTTCGCCTAGATTTTTCTTGTAAAATTAGCTTTATTGCGGAAAAAGAAGAGCATCAACCGCCTTACGGGTGGCCCACGAGAGTCCAGGGCATGCCCAGGGGGGAGGGCGCGCCCCCCTGTCTCATGGCCACCCCGGACACCGTTTCGCGTTTATTCTTCCTCCGGAAAATCCCAAATATTCCAAAATAATTCTCCGTACGTTTTTATCCCATTTGGATTCCGTTTGATATTGGTTTTCTGCGGAACATAAAACATGCAACAGACAGGAACTGGCACTGGGCACTGGATCAATATTTTAGTCCCAAAAATAGTATAAAAAGTTGCCAAAAGTATATGAAAGTTGAAGAATATTGGCATGGAACAATCAAAAATTATAGATACGACGGAGACGTATCAGCATCCCCAAGCTTAATTCCTGCTCGTCCTCGAGTAGGTAAATGATAAAAAAGATAATTTTTGATGTGGAATGCTACCTAGCATAATCTTGATCATATGTCTAATCATGGCATGAATATTAAGACATGAGTGATTCAAGGCAATAGTCTATCATTTGACATAAAAACAATAATACTACAAGCATACCAACCAAGCCATTATGTCTTATCGAAATAACATAGCCAAAGAAAGCTCATCCCTACAAAATCATATAGTCTGGCTATGCTCCTTCTTCGTCACGCAAAATGCTCCCATCATGCACAACCCCGATGATGAGCCGAGCAATTGGTTCATACTTTTTAACACGCTTTAGCTTTTTCAACTCTTACACAATACATGAGCGCAAGCCATGGACATAGCACTATGGTGGTCTATGGTGGTGGTTGTGAGGACAAAAAGGGAGAAGAAAGTCTCACATCAACTAGGCGTATCAACGGGCTATGGAGATGCCCATCGATAGATATCAATGTGAGTGAGTAGGGATTGCCATGCAACGGATGCACTAGAGCTATAAATATATGAAAGCTCAACAAAAGAAACTAAGTGGGTGTGCATCCAAATTGCTTGCTCACGAAGACCTAGGGCATTTTGAGGAAGCCCATCATTGGAATATACAAGCCAAGTTCTATAATGAAAAATTCCCACTAGTATATGAAAGTGACAACATATGAGACTCTCTATCATGAAGATCATTTTTTTCTCTTTTTTTTCTTTTTTTTCTTTGGGCTTCTTTAGCCTCTTTTATTTTTTTAAAGTCCGAAGTCCCATCTCGACTTGTGGGGGATAGTCTTCATCATCCTTTCCTCACTGGGACAATGCTCTAATAATGAAGATCATCACACTTTTATGGATTTACAACTCAAGAATTACAACTCAAAACTAGAACAAAATATGACTCTATATGAATGCCTCCGGCAGTGTACCGGGATATGCAATGAATCAAGAGTGACATGTATGAAAATTATGAAGGTGGCCTTGCCACGAATACGATGTCAACTACATGATCATGTAAAGAGCAATATGACAATGATGAAACGTGTCATAATAAACGGAACGGTGGAAAGTTGCATGGCAATATATCTCGGAATGGCTATGGAAATGCCATATAGGTAGGTATGGTGGCTGTTTTGAGGAAGGTAAATAATGGGTTTATGATACCAGTGAAAATTGTGCGGCAAAATAGAAGCTAACAAAGTGGAAGGATGAGTGTACGTATATCCATGGACTCACATTAGTCATAAAGAACTCATATACTTATTGCAAAAGTCTACTTAGCCCTCGAAGCAAAGTACTAGTATGCATGCCCCAAGAGGGATAGATCGGTAGGGAAAATCCATCGCTCGACCCCGACTGCCACTCACAAGGAAGACAATCAAAAAACACCTCATGCTCCAACTTCGTTACATAACGGTTCACCATACGTGCATGCTACGGGACTTTCAAACCTCAACACAAGTATTTCTCAATTTCACAATTACTCAACTAGCACGACTCTAATATCACCACCTTTATATCGCAAAACTATTGCAAGGAATCAAACATATCATATTCAATGATCTACAAGTTTTATGTAGGATTTTATGACTAACCATGTGAATGACCAATTCCTGTCATCTCTCCAAATAGATATAAGTGAAGCAAGAGAGTTTAATTATTTCTACAAAACATATGCCCACGCTCTAAAAAATATAAGTGAAGCAAAAGAGCATTCTACAAATGGCGGTTTGCTATGTGAAGAGAAACAGGCAATCCAAACTTCAAAAGATATAAGTGAAACACATGAAGCATTCTATAAAGCCATACGCAAAAGATTTAAGTGAAGTGCAATGAGCATTCTATAAATCAACCAAGGATTATCTCATACCATCATGGTGCATAAAAGAGAAGTGAAAACTAAATGCAAAATACGCTCCAAGACTTGCACATAATGCATGAACGAAACGAATTCGAAAACATACCGATACTTGTTGAAGAAAGAGGGGATGCCTTCCGGGGCATCCCCAAGCTTAGACGCTTGAGTCTCCTTGAATATTTACTTGGGATGCCTCGGGAATCCCCAAGCTTGAGCTCTTGCCTCTCTTCCTTTTCCTCATATCGAGACATCCTCGATTAGACAATACATCCACAAAAAACTTCAACAGAAAACTCGGAAGATTTGTTAGTATAATAAAGCAAATCACCACTCTAAGTACTGTTGCAAACCAATTCATATTTTGTTTTTGCATTGTGTCTACTGTAATATAACTTCTCCATGGCTTAATCCACTGATATAAATTGATAGATTCATCAAAACAAGCAAACTATGCATCAAAAACAGAATCTGTCAAAAACAGAACAGTCTGTAGAAATCTGAACATCCACCATACTTATGGTACCCCAAAAATTGTACCAAAATTAGGAAAAATAAACAAGTCATACAGAAAGATGGTGCAAAAGTAATCAGAACCAATTGACGTTCCAGTTAAAAATGTAAAATCGAGCACTACAGCAAAAGTTTCTGTCCTGCACCGTACAAACCAACAAGCATTGTAAACATCCTAAAGGCAAACCTTGGCACATTATTTTTATAATAAAATGGAATTGTACAAGGGATAATTATTTTTGTTGAAAAGTTTCTGTAATCAAGATTCACAAAGTTTCCATGAGCATGAACAAAGATCAAGGCTAGCTCCCACTTCAACAATGCTTGTCTTTCTCACTTTCACTTTCCTTACTTTCCTTTTTGAAAAGTTTTTAGGTTCCCCTCTTTATTTTTTTGTTTTTTAAAATATATAAAAGCACTCAACAGAAATAAATGACTCTCTAAAACTTCTGGGTTGTCTCCCTGGAAGCGCTTTCTTTAAAGCCATTAAGCTAGGCATTTAGTGCTCAAGTAATGAATCCACTCGGATCCCAAGGTATATCAAAGCCAATTTTAATTAACAATGATTTGTAATTTAGTAGTGAGCACAAAGTAACATATATCATGCAACAACAAAGTCTAACTCTCTTCCTATGCATCGGCATGTCATAAAAGAACAATTCATGCACACATAGTAAAGGCCAATGCATAGTATAAACAGTTTCTTGCAATTTTATCGTATTGGAAACATAAAGAGGCGGAGATTTAGTTCCTCTCTCATAATAATTGCAAGTAGGAGCAGCAAGCACATGCATATTATATCTATCAAAATCATCATGTGCAACGGTAAAAGGCAACCCATCAACATAATCCTTAATAAGCACAAACTTCTCAAATATAGTGTAGTTTGGAGAATTCAAAAAGATAATAGGACTATCATGCATGGGTGCAATAGCAACAATTTCATGTTTAACATAAGGAAGTATAGCAAGTTCATCTCCATAAGCATAATTCATATTGGCATCTTGGCCACAAGCATAGCAAGCATCATCAAAAAGGGATATTTCAAGCAAATTCAGGGGATCATAGCAATCATCCTTCGGTAAGCACGAAGGGGAATTAAACAATGTATGAGTTGAAGAGTTAATCTCATTAGAAGGTGGGCACGGGTAGCTAGTCCGCTCTTCCTCCTTTTGTTCTTCGCTCTCCTCATCATCTTTTTCATCCAATGAGCTCACAGTTTCATCAATTTCTTCTTCCATAGCTTCCTGCAAAATATTAATCTCTTCTTGGACAGTGGGGTAGGCCTCAATATATAGTTTAACATAGGCATTAGAAGCATAATTATCATAGCAATATCCAAGTATGACAAAATTTTCAGATTTGTAGAGAGTAGCATCATACTTTTCAATCAAAGAAGCAATTTCATATGCACCCTTAAAAGCAACAAATTATTCAATTTGTTGAACATCATAGTAATTATAAACACCCTTAGCATATGAAGATACGATTTCATTATCACTAAACAAGCATTGGTAGGGAAGGTGTTTCTTAGGGTTTTCAGAACAACAAGTAACATCATATAATTCACATAAAGTCCAAGCATAGCATTGCAAATGTTGAATTTGATCCCATAATAGTTTCCCTTTTTCAGATATACGGTGCCGCACATAACAAGCATGCTCATCTAAAGATTTGCCCTCAACTAAGCTAGTTGGGGTTTCAGCACGAGCACAAAGGGATCGAAGATGATCAAAGTAAAAAGCTTCAGTAGTGTGATAGATTTTGAGTGGTTCTTCAACCATTGGTGCAGTAGGTACAACTAATTTTTTTTGGTATTTTGCGTTTCCTACCCATAACTAAAGATAGAAAACAACTAAGAACAGCAAATAGAAATTACTTAGTGATAAAGCAAACAAGCACACACGAGAATATTCACCCCACGCTATGACTCCCCGACAACGGCGCTATAAAAAGGTCTTGATAACCCGCAAGTATACGGGATAGTTGTAGCCTCTTTCGATAAGTAAGAGTGTCGAACCCAACGAGGAGCTAAAGGTAGAACAAATACTCTCTCAAGTCCTCTCGGCCACTGATATGACTCTATGCACGCTTAGTGTTCGCTTTACCTAGAACAAGTATGAAACTAGAAGTACTTTGTAGGTGTGATAGGAAAGGTTTGCAAGATAATAAAGAGCAAATAAATATAAATTAGGGGCTGTTTAAATAAAGATGCAAGAAAGTAAATATAGCGAGTGTGGAAAGTGGTGGTAGGAGTTGTGAAATTGTCCCTGAGCAATTGACTATTTTACTAGACCGATAGCAAGTCTTATGTGGGAGAGGCCACTGCTAGTATATCATCCCTGACTTGGAATTCTATGCACTTATGATTGGAACTATTAGCAAGCATCCGCAACTACTAATGTTCATTAAGGTAAAACCCAACCATAGCATTAAGATATATTGGTCCCCCTTCAATCCCGTATGCATCAATTTCTATGCTAGGTTGAAGCTTCTGTCACTCTAGCCCTCCAATACATAGTGCTATCAACATACAACTAACCCTATGGTGTGATCCACGTGCGCGCTCATATGATGGGCACCATAGGACATCAACATAACCACAAGCAAATTAAATCAATCATAGCAATTCATCAACCACCAATAGGACAACAAAAATCTACTCAAACATCATAGGATGGCAACACATCATTGGAAAATAATATGAAGCATAAAGCACCATGTTCAAGTAGAGGGTACAGCGGGTTGCAGGAGAGTGGACCGCTGGATATAGAAGAGGGAAGGTGATGGATATGTTGGTGAAGATGACGGCAGTGTTGGTGAAGATCGCGGTGATGATGATGGCCCCCGGCAGCGCTCCGGCGCCACCGGAAGCAAGGGGGAGAGAGCCCCCCTTCTTCTTCTTCTTCCTTGACCTCCTCACTAGATGGGAGAAGGGTTCCCCTCTGGTCCTTGGCTCCCATGGCGTGGGAGGGGCGAGATCCCCTCCGAGATTAGATCTATCTCTCTGTTTCTGCGTTCTGTGTTTCTACCCCTTCACCGTTTCCTTTATATCTGGAGATCCGTAACTCCGATTGGGGTGAATCTTTCACCTAGATTTTTCTTGTAAAATTAGCTTTCTTGCGACAAAAGAAGAGCGTCAACCGCCTTAGGGGTGGCCCACAGAGTCCAGGGCGTGCCCAGGGGGGAGGGCGTGCCCCCCCTGTCTCGTGGCCACCCCGGACACCGCTTCGCGTTGATTCTTCCTTCGGAAAATCCCAAATATTACAAAATAATTCTCCGTCCATTTTTATCCCGTTTGGATTCCGTTTGATATTGGTTTTCTGCGAAACATAAAACATGCAACAGACAGGAACTGGCATTGGGCACTGGATCAATATGTTAGTCCCAAAAATAGTATAAAAAGTTGCCAAAAGTATATGAAAGTTGAAGAATATTGGCATGGAACAATAAAAAATGATAGATACGACGGAGACGTATCAAAGACCAAAGACCAAAGACCAGTAGGGCGCTGGACGCGGCCATCTGCTTTTTGCTTCCTTTTTGTGTTCGCTTGTCACCTTTCTTTTGAAGCAGTTGTCTTTCGTGTGTTTATAAAAATGGGGGGAATTTTCTCGTTCGCGTCGCTGTTTTGCCTTCAGTTGTCAAGGTCTTTCCGGAGCCCATGCCTACCACCCTGCCCTGTAGCGCCTGGCGAGAGGGGGCTGGTACCAATTGCAACCGCCTCACTCGGTGGCCTACAGCCCTGCGAGGCCCTGCTCCGGGTGTTACTTCAAAAACATTTAAGCAATCTCACACATCATAAGGGGCGCCCCCTGCCCAAAATGCTCTCACCAGAATGCGTTCAAGTTTTTCATTGTACAGGTTAAAGCGAAAGTAACACCGGCCTAGCTGGATGCGGCTCCTTCGTCGCCCCCATCCGCGCTGCTTGTACTGTAGCTGCCATCCTTCTCGACATCATCACCCGCTCCAGCTTCTTTGGCCATGAGCACGGCCGTGTCATCCTCAAGAGTCAGTTCCTTCACTAGGTTGTTCGCATGGACATCCACCCACTTGGGGAGCTTGTCTTGGGTGGCCGCTGGCACGGGGGCTAGCACGCTGCTAAAGTCAAAGTGAGAATCAAGGTTCAGGAGCTTGCTGAAGATACGCAAGAGTGCATGCCCGAGGAGGCCTTGGCTCCTCTCCTCAACAAGATGGAGAGCTTTCGTGGCCTGGTCTTCCACGCGGGTCATGATGGTAGTAAAGAAGTTGAGATGGCTGACGTAGTTGCGCTCGTGCGAGTGAGGAGCGCTCTCATTGCAAATAGCACCCAAGGCGTTGTTGGCTCTGACACGCAGTCCTTGGAGCATGGAGCCGTGCTCGCACTCCAGTGTCAGGCGGCAACACTTTTCACTCGAAGCCTTCTCCAGGAGGGAGTCGGTGTCTTTGCTTGCTTCCAGAGAGAGGATATCTCAGCACGAGTAGCATTCACGACAGATTCGAAGGAAATCAGGGCACCCTAGACAGCACTCTCGCACTGCTCCACGGCTTGCAGCTCGGTCTTTAGGACGGAGGTTCGACCCTCAAGCTCAGCCCTAAGTGGCTCCAGTTCCAAGCGGTGCCTTCCATCCAGTTTAGCGCGCGCCTTTGCCACCCTCTTCTCCACCTCCACCAGGACCCGAGCTTCTTGGGCGGTGACGGCGTCTTCAGCAACCGCAACCTGTCGCTCCCTCACCTCCAGCCTCTCCAGCGCCAAGCTGTGTTCCACGACATCCAGCGCCAAGTCTTCATGGCGCCTCAGGAGCTCCGCCTTGGCAAGGGCCACCTCGCCTGGTGAGGAGGCCAGCAAGGCGCGATGCTCCTCGACTTCGCACTGCAGGGCCGCAATTAAAGACAAAAGACCTCGCTCCCACTCCTGAGCCGCCTCGCGATAGCGGTCGGCCGCCTCGGCCTCTTCCATGGCACGGGCGCGTGCCTCACGAGAAGCTATCGGCGAGGCTGCCGCGCGCGCTTCGGCTTCACCACGCTGAAGCTTCCCAAGGTTGATGGCCACCTTCAGCCGCTGCCACTCATCCTCCAAGCGGTGTTTCTCTTCCTCAAGCCTGGTGTCGACGTTGGCAAGCTCCCCACCAAGATGGACCATCGCACGCATTGCTTCACCAATGAATCCGAAGCGCACCATGCTACGACCGAGAGCAAGCCCGAGATCGTCGCCAAGACCTGCGCCGGCCCCAGAGGCTGCTCGGGAGGCGTTGGATGCTCCGCCAGCCGATGGCCGGGGGCTGGCAGGTGTAGCCCCATGGCTTGAAGAAGAAGGCTGCCCAGGGAGCACCCCCTCCTGGCAATGGCAAGAGGAAGGATCACCGGCGCACCCTCTGTCTCACGGGCGGAGCCACGGGAAGAGGGCACATGGGGCCCAGTTCTGGGGCACCCTTGCGATTGTGCCGACTGAGGTTGGTCCCACACCCCACGCGGGATCATGGCACTGGGGGCTGCGCATGTCCGTCAAGCTGGTGTCCTTGGGGGTGCCCACCTCCCGAGTTTTCACATTCGTGAGGACCCTGCAAAATCACAACCATAAGACAACGCGACGCGTTTGGAGGTCAAGAGCAAGAGTACTCACTCATCAGCGACCACATATCTCCTTGGCTTCAGCGTCGACGGGTGCCATCGTCATGACACGGGGACCTCTTCATCTTCAGGACTGACTCAAGACACAAACGGCGCCGACCAGACCCCGACGGGCGATCCTTAGGAGGGTGAGCGCCCGGTGTGGTACCAGGAGCAAGGGTCCCAATGCCAGGGGCACCCGGCGACACCTCCAGGCTCACAGCTCCTGGGCTGTTGGTGGGCTCCATGTCGTCAGCAGCCGCTCTGGAGCCATCATCCTGGGCGTCGGCAGCCCCGGCCTCCAGAGCTTGGGGCCGCACCAGCTCCGCACCAGCTCCTTCCAGGCCCCCAGAAGCCCCGGACTCCTGAGCCTCTGGTGGGGCCAAGCCTCTAGAGGAGCTCCCAACAGCTGATGAAGGCACGCGCCCCCTGCCTCCGCACTCGGAGCACGCGCGGCAGGGTCAATGAGAAGAGCAGCCACGAAGACGGGGTCCTCATGGGGCCCCTCAATGCCCTTGGGAAGCAACCCCCACTCGTTAAACAGAGGCATCTGTCCCGCGAAGGCCGCCTTGTTCGAGCACAGATAGAGGAGGCAGCCACCCCCCGGAAGGTCAGCAGGCTCAGACTCATCGGTCAGGAGCTTGAGCACTATGCCCAGGGTATCAGCAGCCAAAGACGGCTTCTACAGCCTCATCGGATCCCCGGAGCCCGAGAAATCCCATATCAGGCGCGAATGGCGCTGAAGGGGAGCAATTGCTACCTCACAAACTCCTTCACCACCATTGGCGCCGTCACCCCCAGGTCCTGGAGCCTCACCAATCTCTTCCAGATGAAAGCAAGATGCCAGTCGGAGAGCTTCTCATGGCGCCAGCCAGAGCTAGGCGAGGCCGGTGACCCCCAAATCATGAGTAGGGGGCTGAATGTGCGGGCGTCCATCAGAAGCCACTACTTCCGGAATCCCTTCGTGATGGGCGAAAGCTCGAAGTCAATCCCTGAGCCAGCGGGCGCAGCCACGACTTTGAAGGACATGCATCCAGAGCATTGGCGGGCATCCACCAACCGAAGTAGGAAGAAATGGCGAAACAAGGCCATGGAGGGAGTGATGCCCACCATGGCCTTGCAGAGGAAGGCGAATACGACAAGGAGGATGACAGAGCGAGGGTCCAGATGCATCAGATGGATCTGGTAATGCGACATCACAGCATTGAAGAAAGGGGAGAAAGGAGGAATCAACCCAGCAAGGAGAGCATGGAGATAGATGGGGATCTCAGTGGGACTCATCTCTCTGGTTCGCCAAGACGCAGGGCGGACAGCCGTCGCCTTCCCCTTGTTGGAATCAGCGGCGAGCGCATGGCGAACCTTATCCATCCCCTCTTCGTTGATCACCGTCGACTGCTCAAGGGCTAGCTCTAGGGCTGGTGGAGGGTCGGCCGGCACGAGCGGCCTCCCTTTCTTCTTCCTCGACTTGGGGGCCATGACGAGCACTAGGAAGGGCTGGGGCGCCAGTTTCGGATCTATGGACGCGGCGGCAAGATTGGAGGGGAGGAAACGAGAGCTAGGCATGGTAATTTGTGAAGGGCGAGATGCTCTGGTAACGGGCGGCCGCTGGGTCTGCCGGTTATCAAGGCGGCGTGGGGAAGTAGAGGTGCCCAAGTCCCATCAACCGCCACATGTCTCCAAGGCCGCAGGTGGATAGGGCCCGCGGCACTCTGTACTTGCCCTTTGTCTTCACCTGGAAGCCAAGTCCGAGCGTGCCTTGGGCCTGGGGGCTACTGTCGGCGTCCTAGATATAGGGGTATCCAGCCCTGCCTGCCTACGGCCCACCATGTGGCTCCATCAACGGCCTGGTACAACCCAGCTTCAACACCAGTGTCACAAGACCCTCGCAAGGGGCCAAGCCTCACGAGGCGGACGACGCCAAGACCCCCGAAGGAAGCAGCATCCTCAGGAGGGCTCCTGAGGGGCGGAGAGTTCTATGCAAGGTACCTCACAAGGCTCAGCTGACATGAGCCATGATGACCAAGGCCAGACGGGCGCCAGGCGGGCGCAGAGCGCATGTTTCCTCTTCGGTGCAAGGGAGGCAAGCCACAGGCAAGGAGTCTCGAGGAATCAGCCAAAGGTTGCCATTTCAGTGCAACAAGACCAAGACCGTTAGGACGGCAGGATAGAGGTCATCAGTGAGCCCACCGCAGCGTCACGACTAGATGCTTTTCACAGGCGAAGACTACTTTTGTCAGGATAGATTGTACTTCTTGTCCCCTTTCAAATCCCGCCGTTGTGGAATCCCTTCCCGCTCATATTTGGGAAGAGGACCAAGGCCACTATAAATAGGACTAGCCACCACCATAGGAGGGGGACGGATCCAGACTAGACCAGCCACAAGTAGAACGCTACACCAGCTCAAGAACACCTCTCCTCTAGAGGCTTGTTCATCCACTGTACTTGTTCATCCATAGCCCCTCGAGGCAATCCACCACACCACTCCGGAGTAGGGTATTACACCACAATGGTGGCCTGAACCAATATAAATCTCTGTGTCTTTGTGTCTCTTTGAGATCGACGCGTTAGGCCTAGGAAGATCACGAGTACGCATGCTGGGCAGGTTGAGATCTCCGCACGCACCCCAAAGTTCAAACCTCTCACGGGTTACCGGATCCTGAAATCTGACATATTTCATTTGTGATAGAAGGGACATGGGAGTAGACTGTGTGCTCTATACTATACATGCGTCCAAGCACGGGAGAAAGATGAGAGAGGTTGCATTTTTCTATTCCTTCAATCAATCAATTAGGGAGCTTCGGTTACATCTTATTGGCTTTGGCAGCACTGTCCACAATTGTTCCCATCGATGCCAAAAGCTATTTTAACATTTGGCTACACATTGTGGATGCCCTTAGTCGTACCACTTGGTTTTGCTCCTGTGTGCTATCTATACAAATCTCGATTATATTGATCTAAAAAATTATAATACCAAGATTTGTAAAAAGGACGTTGGCCTGGCGGTTTGCTAACATGCGGTCCCACGTGTCAGTGCTTTACCAAGCAGATTCGCGTCCCACATGAGGCAGAACAATGGCAGAAGCAACACGTGGTTAATTTGAAGAAGATGAGGGAGAAGCGGATTCAACAAGAAGTGAAATGATGGTTGCTTCGTCCCTCCAACTTATTTTTTTAGCATTATTACTTCGTCCCTCCAACTTAACTGCGGGAAAGGTGTAGCTTTGTGATTTGACGCCTCATTGCTCATTACTATGTCGGTGCCATGACTGGGGTGCTTCACCCCTACTGCTCTACACTGTTATTTGGGTATGGAACGTGGACCCGGTTGCTTGATGTCCCACATGATGGCGAAAGGGACTAGAACATTTATGAAAGCAAGCGCTCCACTCTTATGACGGAGGAGTACACGACACGGCGGTGCAGTAATCTGTTACTTGTACTGTAGTACTACTATAGTTTTGCTGTTTCGCATGATCCATCAATACAAACCCGATTAAACAAGCAAGGGCTGGATTTTTCCCGCGCCGTAGATGATACTAGCCATACATTTCAAAGGAAATTTTAATGTATGCAAACTGAATAATTAAGCAACAATACGAGATTGAGTAAAACTAAAAACACATATGATTTATTGTGTTAGAGTGTAGTAGTAGTGTTGTATTGCATAGTTGTTAGATGTAACATGCAAGAACGTGTAGAGATGTACTTTTGGAGGGCCTATAGGGAGAAATTGGGCATAAAGTGGATTCAAATATTTGTATTTGTCTTCATAGCATTTGTAACTCATATCTACAGTTTGTATAGTAGACGTGAATGCTTGTTCGCTCTTACAAAACAAGTACAACAATAATGGGGTGGCGTGCGCCAATTTAGGCACTAGCACGTTTGCCTACTCGGCTCAAGAGAGAGAGCGAGAGAAGAGATAAACACATGGGCGGTCAGTGTATTTCAAGCGAAAAGCGTAATACTATCACCGGACTTCAGAATACGCTCATTACAGTCACTATATATGTTTTGCGATGATTATACGATCACTTCGGTACTGCAAGATGCCGCTAATGCGACACTATGATCAGAGACCCTTCAACGAAACTATGTGCGATGCAATAATCGTGAACGGTGGTGTAAAAAACCGTCAAAAAGGCGCAAAATGTTTGCAATGATGGATGGATCAAACAAGGTTCAGATTTTAGTTGCGTGTGCGATGCATGTCATACGGTTCAGTTCAATGAAATGTTTGTGATGAGGAAGAAGAACAGAAACGGGCAGCCATATGAAGGTGTGTGCGATATACGACATATAGTTCAATCAGATTAAATGTTTGTGATGAGACGGAACAACAGAAACGTACAACTAGATAAAGGTGTATGCGATTAAGGGCATACACTTCAGAAGGATTAACTGTTTGCGATTAGGCAACAGAACAGAAATGGTCAGCTAGATCAAATGTGTGTGCGATTGATGGCATACACTTCACACGGATGAACTGTTTGCAATTAGCCACAACGAACTGAAACAGTTAGACAGATCAATGTGTGTGCGCTAGACGGGCACACATTCTAATTAAAAGAAGTGTGCGCGATGGTAATAACGAGCGCGCACGGTTCTTGGAACAAGATGTGTGCTGACATTGCCTATTGCGGTGCACCCTATGGTGCAAACGCCACGTACGCGGCCGAGAAAGCGTGCCCATCTTACGCCATCCGGGAATAGTGCCGCACTTAGAAATTATAGAACCGTTAATAAATTTTAAGTTTGCATCCCATCACATTCCAAATTGCAAACGTGTTCATGCCGATCAAAACCTAAACAGCTTCCCACTTAGGAGCGTATTGGTACTCGGTTATGAATACTACTACTACAAGATGACTGCACATTCCTCCTCAACTCCTCATCCACAAAAACAAACAAGTCATTCATCATTGTTCCCTTGTGTCTGCCATGGCCAGCGTGAGTTCTGGGTCGAGAGATTGCCACCAGGGAGAGACAATCATGGAAGCAGAAGCACGAGAGACGTCACGCCTCGCCGTGAAAGCAACCGACATGTCCCGCCGTGCGGTCGTACCAGTGCAGAGGTCCCACCGCGCCGTTGAGGCAGCGCAGAGGTCCCGCCGTGTCATCGATGCAACAGTTTGGTGCGGCCGCGCCGCGGAAGCATTAAAGATGTCCATCCGCGATGTGGAAACAACACAGATGTCCTCCTGCACCACGACGGCCTAGGAAAAGTCTCACGGGCAGGCGGGGACTCTTACAGGCGCATGCATTGGATCATCCATAGCCAGATGGATCAGATCTCTAGCTGGGCGAGGTTGTAGGATGACATGAAAGCCTCGTTTGAACAGGCTACCGGCGTCATCCGACAACTAAGGGAGAGCAATCAGAAGCTCCAGGCCGAGCGCGACCTGTTGAGGGCGAAGATCGTCAGAAGTGCGGAGCAGCAGGAGGAGACCACTGCCTTGTTGAAGAGGACCAGCATCATTGTCGAGAAACTTATGGACGAGAATGTTGTGTTGCGCATGAAGCACAAAAGGCTAGTGGAGGAATCCGTGGATGCTCTCAAGCAGCATATTGAGGATAGGAAAGAGCTCATCGCCGCTCGCCGCGGAGACTACTTCCCGCGGCCTCTAGCAACATATCAAGAAAGTAGAGGTCAGCGAGCTAGATCATTGTCTTCCTTCTTCTTTTGCCCTTGTGTATTTCGAGCGTGGCCGCATGTGGATTTTTTTAATTATGTTCCTAAATATGTAAGACAATTATTATCGACTGTCATCGTCCTTATATTCATCATGCTTGCTGTCGCAGTCGATGCTATATAGGTCCGTCGGATCTTACATGAAGACCCGTGCAGAACTTTCTTTTCAAATTTTCATTTTTCTCTCTTAAATCTGAGTCCGGTGAGATATAGTCACGCCGTGAAACAGGGGCTCGGGTTCCATTAATGGAGACATTGGGAGGGAGGTGCGCGGCGGATAGAGGTCAAAGGGCTCTCCTCCCGATGAGCAGGTGCAGGGGTCTGATTGCATGGCTCCCGTACTCAAATAGCTACCCCGCATGGCACCTCCTAGCCAATAAAAAAGGGGACACGTGGCGGCACGTAATTGGTAAGTAGAACGCCCACGGTTTCAATAATATATGTGTTTCCGATTTGTAATGTGACAACACTTGTTCCAAAATGACTTTGTTGATTGTTAATGTGTGCGCCTTCACAAATTGGACAGAAAAATTACCACAACATGTTGGTGCCATGTCATGACACCATGGCAAGTTTCATGATTTTCAGGCATGTTTTGGATTTACAGGAATTAAAAAATGAAGTTTCTCAATCTTTCCGGCCGAGCCACTACGCCCAGATGTTTGAATTTCATTCCTATTTCTTGCATGGGACCTAGAAATTCACCCAAGGACACACATTGATTTTTCAACCAACTTTGGTGCACTAGAGCATGTGCTTGTAGTTCAAATTTGAATTATGCACATTAAATGCCCAGAAATTCAATTAATCTATAAAAAAGGCCAAACGAACCCGAAATAATTCCGAAACTTAGCACGATACTTCTCTTTGGTCTAATCTGCCTATGTAAAAGAATTAAGGCGGGAGAAGGCAGTGTACGTATGTGAGTTCGCACACGGAGGTGACACGTTCCCTCTCGGAACCACGAGCCTTCTTGAGAGAAGCTCCGATTTGCAAGAAGCTTATACCAAAGCTTATGCCAATTTAGCCAAAAAAATTACCGCGACATGTTGGTGCCGTGTCATGACACCATGCCAAGTTTCATGATTTTGAATCATGTTTTCGATTTACATGAACTAAAAAACCAAGTTTGTCAATCTGTCCGGTCGAGCCACAAAGCCCTTTCATTCCCATTTATTGCATGGGACCTAGAGATTCACCCAAGGACACACACGTGATTTTTCAACCAACTTTGGTGCACTGGAGCATGTACTTGTAGTTCAAATTTGAATTATGCACATTAAATTCCCAGAAATTCAATTAATGTACAAAAAAGGCCAAACAAACTAGAAATGTCGGATTTCGGGTTCTGGCAGACCCTCTAGGTTCGAACACTGGGGTGCGCGCAGGGATCTCGCCCTCTACCTACTTGCACCTTGCCACCTTGCTAGGATCTAAGCTATGAAAGGAACAACACAAGAGACACAGGGTTTATACTAGTTCGGGCCACCATTGTGGTGTAATACCCTACTCTAGTTTGTGGTGTGGTGGATTGCCTCTTGGGCTGATGATGAACAATACAAGGAAGAACAGCCTCGCAAGGGTCTGTTCTTGGCTGGTGTGATGAATTGCTAGGGGAGTTCAGTCGCTCTTCCTACTGGTTTCTCGATGATGATGACCCTCTTTTCTCTACCTTGTGGGTGGCTAGTCCTACTTATAGGCAAAGGCCCTGGGCCTCTTCCCAAATATTGAGCGGGAAGGGCGCCAACAATTGGCCATTTTGAAGGGGAACATCTAGTACACTTATCCTGACTAAAGTTGGTCCTCGCCTGTCAAAGGCTCTGGTGGTGACGCCGGCTTGGGCTTCACAATGACTTCCTTCCTGCCGTTGCGACGGTCCTTGTCTTGTTGCACCAAAACGTATGCCTTTGCTTGATGCTCTTGCCTGCGCTTGCTCCCTTTGCACCAAAGAGGAAAGGAGGACACTACGCGGGCTGGCGCCCTTGGTCGTCATGGCTTGCGTCATGGGCACCTCGTGAGGTACCCCGCCTTGATCTCTCCGCCTCCTTGTGAGCCAGCCTGACGGGGCCGTGCCTGAGGAAGCTTCCTGTCGTCCACCCCGCGAGGCTTGGCCCCTCGTGAGGGTCTTGAGCTCGTGCTGATGAAGATGGGCCGTGCTGGGCCGCCCCTTGAGCCACACCGCAGGCCGCAGGCAGGCAAGTCTGGGGACCCCCCTTTCCCAGAACGCCGACAAGGATTAATTCCAAAATTTAGCATGATACTTCTATTTGGTCTAATCTGCCTGTGTAAAAAAATTAAGGTGGGAGAAGGTAGTGTACGTATGTCGTTTCAGACACGGAGGTGACACGGTTCCTCTCGGAACCACGAGCCTTCTTGAGAGAAGCTCCTGTTTGCAAGAAGCTTATACAAAAGCTTGTCCCAATTCGGCCAAAAATTTACCGCGGCATGTTGGTGCCATGTCATGACACCATGCCAAGTTTCATGATTTTCAGGCATTTTTTAGATGTACATCAATTAAAAAACCAAGTTTCTCAATCTTTTTGGTCGAGCCAATACGCCCAGATGTTTGAATTTCATTCCCATTTCTTGAATGGGACCTAGAAATTCACCCAAGGACACACATGTGATTTTTCAACCAACTTTGGTGCACTGCAGCATGTGCTTGTAGTTCAAATTTCAATTATGCACATTAAATGCCCATAAATTCAATTAATGTTTAAAATAGGCCAAACAAACCCGGAATAATTCCAAAATTTAGCGTGATACTTCGATTTGGTCCAATCTGCCTGTGTAAAAAAATTAAGGCGGGAGAAGGCAGTGTACGTATGTCATTTCGCACACGGAGGTGACACGTTCCCTCTCGGAACCACGAGCCTTCTTGAGAGAAGCTCCGGTTTGCAAGAAGCTTATACCAAAGCTTGCCCCAATTCGGCCAAAAAAATTACTGCAGCATGTTGGTGCCATGTCATGAAACCATGCCAAGTTTCATGATTTTCAGGTGTGTTTTGGATTTACATGAATTAATAAACCAAGTTTCTCAATCTTTCCGGCGAAGCCACGACGTCTAGATGTTTGCATTTCATTCCCATTTCTTGCATGGGACCTAGAAACTCACGCAAGGACACACATGTGATTTTTAACCAACTTTGGTGCATTAGAGCATGTGCTTGTAGTTCAAATTTGAATTATGCACATTAATTGACCATAAATTCAATTAATGTATAAAAAAGGCCAAACGAACCCGGAATAATTCCAAAATTTAGCAGATACTTCTATTTGGTCTAATCTTCCTGTGTAAAAAATTAAGGCATGAGAAGGCAGTGTACGTATGTCATTTTGCACACGGAGGTGACACATTCCTCTCGGAACCACGAGCCTTCTTGAGAGAAGCTCCGGTTTGCAAGAATCTTATACCGAAGCTTGTCCCAACTCGGCCAAAATAATTATCGTAGCATGTTGGTGCCATGTCATGACACCATGCCAAGTTTCATGATTTTCAGGCGTGTTTTGGATTTACATGAATTAAAAAACCAAGTTTATCAATCTTTCCGACCGAGCCACGACACCCAGATGTTTGAATGTCATTCCCATTTCTTGCATGAGACCTATAAATTCACCCATGGACACACATGTGATTTTTCAACCAACCTTGGTGCATTGGAGCATGTGCTTGTAGTTCAAATTTGAATTATGTACATTAAATAACCAGAAATTCAATTAATGTATAAGAAAGTCCAAATGAACCCGAAATAATTCCAAATTTTAACACGACACTCATATAGTTCCATGTTGTCTCTATTAAAAAATAAGGGGGGAGGCAGCATATATCGTTTCGAACACAAAGGTGAAACGTCCCCCCTCGGGAACCACGAGTCTTCTCGAGAGAAGCTCCGGTTTGCAAGAAGCTTATACCAAAAACTTGTCCAAATGCGGCCAATTTTTTTACCATAGCAGGTTGGTGCCATAAAATGACACTATGTCAGTTTCATGCTTTTCAGGCGAATTTTGAATTTCTAGGAATTTAAAAACCAAGTTTCTCAATGTTCCCAACCGAGCCACGATGCCCAAATGTTTGAATTTCATTCCCATTTCTTGCATGCGACCTATAAATTCACCCAAAGACACACATGTGATTTTTCAACAAACTTTGGTGCACTGGAGCATGTGCTTGTAGTTCAAATTTGAATTATGCGTATTAAATTTCGAGAAACTCAATTAATCCTAAAGATGCCAAATGAACCCGGAATAATTCCAAATTTAAACACGACACTCATTTAGTTGCATGTTCACTATACATACTAGTACGCGGGTACGTGCACAGCACGTGAAATTTTCAATTCATGGATACAAATTTTTCCGAAAGAAAAAAAAGCAAACACATGGCTCTTTGAAATTCTAAAAAATCAACCATTGTGTTTTGTTTGTACGTAAAGCTATTATGGTAGTTATCACTTACGAGTGGGTGGTTCTGATGCAAACATTTTTTTAATGATACATACAGTAAATAGGAATTATCTTATAATTACATTTGTTCTTGGAAGAATAATATTTTATGGTTGCAAAACTTAGAAGAAAATGCACACACCAAAAAGTTATCAGTCCCAAATATGTGTACCGTGTTATACTCTAATCACAAGGTGACTTAGCTAATGTATAACAACTCTGTTATATTATTCTCTAAGAAATGCAATATTCCGGGGTAAGAAGTTTGGACACATATAATCCATTCCTGTGATGCATTGCGCACACGTGAAAAGCAATAACTGGCCACACTTGCACCATCCTCTACTAATCGTGTGTAGCCACAGAAAATCCTATGATGCCAAAAAAGAGAAAGTCAGAGATGGGAGGACAGGACATTGGAGTGGCTGCGAACTTATGCTGCACGTACAGAAAATGTCAAACATCCAACAATAAACAATTCCGCAGTGTAGAGATTTCTCTAGAGTGAAGTGTGCTTGTGCAGTGAGCACTGTAGATGCGAATCCTTTCATTCTGGACCATAGGATTGATGTCATCAATGGCCAAAATTGCTTCCTAGGCTTAGGATTCAAAATTCAAAAACTCGTACACTATATAGTAGTATAGTAGTATTACATAAATGTTCTAGCAATTCAAACAGCTAGCCCCCGGGCCCAAGGCACGCCCGGACTTGGCTAAGCAGAGAAGCGAAAGGGGGAAGTGCGAAGCGCCGCGGGCCCTAACAGCCTGTGGCCTCGGGCGCCGCGTGGCGGTTGGTTGGTCGTGGGCGGCTCCGCTCCCCATGACGCCTCGGCGACTGCATGAATTGACAAGTGCCTGCATGAAAAGCGGGTCATGATTACCTACGATCGTGGAGGCCGGCGGTTGGCCTCCACCGGCTATAAGTATGGAACGGCGCGTGCCCTTCCAGTCCATCTCTTCTTGCTTCTCCTTCTTCTCCGTCCTTGCTCCACCTTGCCGCAATGGCTCCGATCCGCCGGTTCTCCGCGGAAGAGAAGGGAAAGGCTCCCCGAGAGGGTCCCCACCCGCTTCCGCCGAAAAAACGGCTAGCCCTATGCTGTCGAGGTGAGGGCGCCCGGCAGGAGGTGTCGAGGCCTTGGTGCGAGCGGCCGCCGCCAGGGTTCCCGCTGCCCTTGTACGCCCACCTTGAGGGTCCTGCAGGAGTTGATGTCGAGCGGCATGGACGACGCCGCTGTCGGCGCCGGCGGGTCACGGCGGTGCGCGTTGTCTCTCCTGGAGTTCACGCCGACGGCTCCTCCCGAGAGTTTGTGCTCCACGCCACCATGCCTCCTCATTCTTGGATTCGCCTTCCTCCCTCCTTCGCCTTCGTGATGCCGCAGGGGGGATACTTGGAGCTCCGGTTGCAGCACGCCGGCTGCAACACCCTCATGACTGAAGCGGAGGTCGCGGTCGTCACCCCGGGCAAAGTCTTCATGACTCAAGGCTGGGGCGAGATCGCCCGGGTCTGCAGGACAAGGGGCGCCCTCGCGATCCACCTGGAGTACGACGGTGCTTCCAGGATGCTCTTCAAGGTCTTCAACGCGGACGGATGCCGGCTGGAGTGCTGCCCTAAGAGAGGTGGTCGGGGCCCTGCCGTGGCGAGGACCAGGCTCGCCGTCCGCTCCCTCAGCGGCTCCTCAGGCGGCGGGGGCGCCGGAGGATCCTGTGACTCCGCCGAGCTCTTCGCGACTCCGGAGATGAGCGACGACATCTACGAGCCCCCGAGCCTGCGCCGCTCTCGGAGCAGGACGGGCTCGTTAGGCCACCATTGCCTCTGATCTGGATGAGGTTGGCGCCGGTGCTTGACAGCCCACTGTTGTTGATGGCGTCTCTTGCGGAGGCATGTGTAGTTAGCGTTCTCTAGGACCTGTTCCCTCTGTTCCCTGCGAGGAATCAGAGAGCGCGCCCCGTGGGGGCTTGTAAGATGCCTGTGGTTCTGTTTGTTAATATAGTCCTTGCCATGAAGTAGTGCGAGATGCTTATTCCGTCTTAGCTTAGTTCTTCCTTTCGAACCTCATGAGGGCTTGGTGCTCTGCGCCGACAGGTCCCGGTCCCAAGGCAGGCTTCAGCCGTCGCTGGTATGCCAGGTCACGATGTCGTGGTCAAGACCAGGAGGTGAGCGGCCCGGGGTCCAGTAAGAGCCCCTGAGTCGCGATGCTCAGGAGGTCCCCTTTAGCGCTCAAGCAGCCATCATTCGGTGAGAAAGGAGCACGACTTTGCTAACACGGGATTGCATTGGATGCGGGGACAGTGCTGCGATAGCTAGTGTTTCCGGAGGGTGACTTATCTCGAGAGTCAGGAACCGCTTCCTGGTGCGGTGCTAGGTCCGTGCATTGGCCGGCGAGGGGTTGCCCGGCGAGGTCCCCGCGTGCCTCTTCCCTCTCGCCTTTTGCTCCCCTTTCTTCTCTATGTCCTCGGGTCCTGGCCCTCGAGCGGGTCTCAGCCGTCGCTGGTATGCCAGGTCGCGATGTCGTGGACAAGGCCAGAGGGTGAGGGCTGGAGAGCCAATAGTGAAGGAAATATGCCCTAGAGACAATAATAAAGTTATTATTTATTTCCTCATATCATGATAAATGTTTATTATTCATGCTAGAATTGTATTAACCGGAAACATGATACATGTGTGAATACATAGACAAACATATAGTCACTAGTATGCCTCTACTTGACTAGCTCATTAATCAAAGATGGTTATGTTTCCTAACCATTGACATGTGTTGTCATTTGATTAATGGGATCACATCATTAGGAGAATGAGGTGATTGACATGACCCATCCCGTTAGCTTAGCACTTGATCGTTTAGTATTCTGCTATTGCTTCCTTCATGACTTATACATGTTCCTGTAACTATGAGAATTGTGTAACTCCCGTTTACCGGAGGAACACTTTGGGTACTACCAAACATCACAACGTAACTGGGTGATTATAAAGGAGTACTACAGGTGTCTCCGAAGGTACATGTTGAGTTAGCATAATTCGAGATTAGGTTTTGTCACTCCGATTGTCGGAGAGGTATCTCTGGGCCCTCTCGGCAATGCTCATCACCTAAGCCTTGCAAGCATGTAACTAATGAGTTAGTTATAAGATGAAGTATTACAGAACGAGTAAAGAGACTTGTCGATAACGATATTGAACTAGGTATTGGATACCGACGATCGAATCTCGGACAAGTAACATACCGATGACAAAGGGAACAACGTATGTTGTTATGCGGTTTGACCGATAAAGATCTTCGTAGAATATGTAGGAACCAATATGGGCATCCAGGTCCTGCTATTGGTTATTGACCAGAGATGTGTCTCAGTCATGTCTACATCGTTCTCGAACCGTAGGGTCCGCACGCTTAAGGTTTCGATGATAGTTATATTATGAGTTTATGTATTTTGATGTACCGAAGGTTGTTCGGAGTCCCGGATATGATTACGGACATGACGAGGAGTCTCGAAATGGTCGAGACATAAAGATTGATATATTGGATGGATATATTTGGACAGCGGAAAGGTTCCGGAGAAGTTTGGAGCCCCGGGAGGTTACCGGAACCCCCCGGGAGGTATATGGGCCTTATTGGGCCCATGTAGGAGGAAGAGAGAAGGAGCAAGGGAAGGGGGCGCGCCCCCCAAGCCCAATCCGAATTGGGGAGGGGGGCCGGCCCCCCCTTTCCTTTCTCCTTCCCCCTCTTCCTATTACTACTACTAGTACTACTTCCTAATACTAGTACTCTTTCCTTCCCCCTCCAAATAAGATAAGGAAAAGAGAGGGAAACCTACTTGGAGTAGGTTTCCCCCTCCTCATGGCGCGCCCCCCCTAGGGCCGGCCACCTCCTCCCTCCCTCCTTTATATACGGGGGTAGGGGGGCACCCTAGAACACACAAGTTGATCATTGATCGTTCCTTAGCCGTGTGCGGTGCCCCCCTCCACGATATTACACCTCGGTCATATTGTAGCGGTGCTTAGGCGAAGCCCTGCAACAGGAGAACATCAAGATCGTCACCACGCCGTCATGCTGACGGAACTCCCCCTCGGCGCCTCTGCTGGATCGGAGATCGAGGGTGCGTCATCGAGTTGTACGCGTGTCAAGAACTCGGAGGTGCCGGAGTAACGGTACTTGGATCGGTTGAACCGGAGGACGTACGACTACTTCCTCTACGTTGCGTCAACGCTTCCGCTTCGGTCTACGAGGGTACGTAGACAACACTCTCCCCTCGTTGCTATATCATCACCATGATCTTGCGTGTGCGTAGGAATTTTTTTGAAATTACTACGTTCCCCAACAAGTAGGAGCCCATGAGTCGCGATGTTTTTTGAATTTTTTTTGAAATTACTACGTTCCCCAACAAGTAGGAGCCCAACTACTCTCCCCTTTTTGAAATTTTTTTCCACCGAGGAAATATATATCTCCCCTCCCTGTCCCTCCCACCAAAAGCCACATTTCCACTATTCCTCCTTGCTTTCCAAGTTCAAACCTTCATTGTTGCTTACTGGAAGCTCAACCTCCTCACCGGTGACCCTTCTTCTTGCAGCGCCGCCTCTTCATCGGCGACCCTTTGTCTTGCAGCGCCGCCTCCTCGCCCGCGACCCTTCTTCTTGCAGCGCCGCCTCCTCGCTGCTGACCCTTCTTGTCGTAGCGCTGCCTCCTCGCCGCCGACCCTTCATCTTGTTGTGCAGCCTCCTTGCCGCTGACCCTTCTCCTTGCTGCGCGGCCTCATTGATATGGTCAGGTAATCCACACCCCACCCACACCATCCTCCTCCTTTCTCGTCCCACATGCCCCGACCGCCGGTGCGACACCTTCGGCAAAAATCATTGTCCCCCTCCTCCAATTAAGCGCCGCCCACAACCATTTTGCATGCAGTATAATGTGGAACTCAGTAGCATCTGGCAGCGGAGAAGCAAATCGCGGCCGCACACGCGCACGAGGTTGCTATGGCTGCCATGCGTGCCGACCGCCAGATCTTGGAAGAGCACCTCGTCTTCGAGGCCAATGTCGACAGCGCCACGCGATTGTCTACTTTAAAATACAGTTCGTGTTGTTTTCTTGAGGCCACCGCCAATGCCTTCTAGTGATTTGTCCTCTTTAATGTTAATATGTAATCTGATGTTTAGTTTACAGTTTGGTCCTCTGAAATGTAATGTTCAGTTAACACTTTGGTCCTCTGAAATGTAATGTTCAGTTAACAGTTTGGTCCAACAATTGCTACATTTCGTAGTAGTGTTCTCAACCATCCTTTGTTTTGTTAACTGTCTTATCTTCTAGTACATGTTTCTATTCTGCAATGTCATGCTCAGTTAACTATTTTGGTTCATTTGGTTTGCTGTCCATTTAACTGTTTGGTTCAGTTCTAGAATTTGATTTTCATTTGTTGTGGGTACAATTTTGTATTGTTACGCATGTGAAATAAATCGAATTTGGTTGTACTCAATACATATTCTACTGATAGTATGACAACTCTCAGTTAACCTGATCAAGATCTTCCTTATGTGTGTTGCAGGGAAACAATGGGAGACACTGCGGTTTACCATCGAGGTTTGTTCAACCATGGTGCTTTGGCTAATAGCACATTATTATGTAGTTGCAGGAATCTCTACTCCTAATGTCTGAGTTGGTTGAATAGTATCCACAGTTTATTTTCATCCCACCAATTTCAACCGTTTTATTTCGCTGGGTTTTTTCGTCCCCCCACCACCCATCAGTTTATTTTCGTGTCACCCTCTCACACAATGGAAAAAATCTGAACGGATCAGAAGTTTTCATACTGGTGAAAGTTATTTAGTAATGTCTTTATGTAAAAGAATCAGTCATGATCAATCTTTAAAGATCAAATCTAAATTAATTAAGCTTACCTTAAATCGCTCAATCACATTAATTAGGAAACAAATAACCAATTTTAAGAAAATTAAAGCATTTATTTTTCATACACAAGGAGAAAAAACATACGCCGCCGGTCCCCTATCGATCCAACTGCTCCCTGGATCTAGGGAATCCTACGGCGTGGTTGTGGTACGACTCCGCCATAGTCGCCATCCCTGAACCAGGGTTCCCGGTCTTCGCCGCCCAACTTTGTACTCCTTCGCTAACCACCAAGACCGCCGCCGCAGCCATCATGAAACCCTGGGTTTAGGGCATGGTCGAGGGAGGGAGTGCTCATTAGTCGCCGCCGCCGCCATCGCAGAACCCCCAGAGTTAGGGCGTGGTCGTGCTGACGGCTGACGCTATTGCAGATCATTGCAGTCGTGTGGCGGCCATGCGCGCTGCTCGATTTGGGCGCCAGTGCCGAGGCCCCCGACGGGAAGGCGGCCGTGGAGCTAAGGTCAGACGATTTCAAAACTTCCCCAAATAGATGTCCGAAATTCTCAAATTTCCGGCTTGGAATGTATAGATTTGTTATTTTCTTGGGGTAAACTTTGGGTCTTGGACCATTTCTTGATCGGTTCTAGGAATTCTTGTTTAGGGATCATATGGGGTTCTTGGATATGGCGTCGCAGCAGCATAGCGGCACCATCATGCTGAAGCTCCTCTCCGGCTGCATGGACTATGTCACTATCACACTGGGCGAGCCGCAGGTATGATTTTCTTAGTTGCCTCTGGTGGTCTGAACGTGATGTGCAGTTGAATTGGTTGCCTCTGGTGGTCTGTAATCCTGCACCACTGTAATGCTATGAATTTGTAATCCTGGGAGTCATCCCACAACCACGCCCTAGGATTACAAATTCAACTACCGGATGGGTAGGAATTTGATAGATTTGGGTCGACACGACATGTTCAGAAAGTTCATGCATTCATTTGCCTATTTATCTGCTTTGTTGCCATCCGGGGGTGGTCCATGAAATTAGGTCTCTGTATTCTTTTTTCCGATCAAAGGGGAGCTCCCTCGGCTCCATTTCATATAAACAAAACCAAAGGTCTATGTATTCTCGAGAAAACAATCATGACCTTTGTCGACTTTCTTTTTAGGAATGGCTTAATCATGTGAGTTTGCACCCTTAACTTTTTCACATCATTTCTTTTACTATGGTTCCAATAATTCAAACAACATTTATAGTTTGTTTAGTTATCAGATCCCTAATGCAAGGTAACAATGAATAGTTATATGGTTAAGAATATTATTTTAGTTCTTGCATGTTTATCTTCTAGCTTGGCTTTTCCTCGTACAATATTTGGACTGGACCTGGAAAGACATATGCGACGGGTACCAATTATACTGATAAAGCTCACCGTGGAGCAATAGTCCACATGTCATGGAGATAATATTCGAGAAAGCTGATGCGATGAAGTGCCATACAAAGTTCTTAATTAGGGTATCCTTCATCGAGGTACACTAGCGCGTAGCAGTTATCTTTACTTAACTAATTGGAATATATATTTTGCTTATTACCATTTGGTGTGTGTTGCTGTTCACATCAGGTATTCAAGGAGGAAGTATTCGATTACTTGATGATCATGTCTCTGTTGCAAAATCAGCAGCGCCCGAGTGCCTATTCAGATTTGATAAACATGCAGATGGAAGCATTACACTTGTTGCTTGTTGGTGTGACGGAAGTTGAGGTCAAGTCAAAAGAAGAAATGGCCATGCACTTGGCACGAGGATCTTCTTCACGTGCAACTGAAAGTACAAATACAAATAGCCAGGAAAGGTAAGTCACATGTGTTGCTGAGCTAGGAACCAACGCAGAGGCCCCCAACTCCTCTACGTAGTTGCGCTAACCTGTATTTCACAGCTATTGAATCCTAAAGTCCTAATGACTTATGTTTACAATTGCTATTTTCCCTGTTGGGTTTTGGATTGGACCCTAATGATCTGATTTTCATTTTAGCTTGGTGCTTACAGATCAATCGCATGCATGCATTCACAAGGTTAGGGTAGTTCTAGGGAGATCTTTCTTTTTTACATTGCTTTTCACGGAGATGTAGTTATGTCATAATGATAGAGCCATTGATTTATATTTTAGCTAGGCGCTTACAGATCAATAGCTTGCATGTTTGGGTAGTCTCAAGGATATCATTTTTTACATTGCTTTTTAGGTACTCTAATTATGCCATACTAACAGAGCCATAGTAATCTTATGTTTGCCCAAAAATTAGCATGCAAGCTGTTGATCTTTTCCTCTATATTTGTCAAGTTGATTCCTAATATAGAAACACCTTAAATTTTCTATCATAAGAATCGTTCATGTTCTCAGTCAGGAGACACCTTGGTATTATTGTGGGTAATCTGAATCATTGATCTATCTATTATTGCTACACATTAATGTCTGTTGTTTTACAAAATCTTGGTACGTCATGTTCTTTGTCGATTGATACGCATTAGTGCGTTCCTCTTTTGGTTGATGTATGCAAATAATCTATGCCGACTGGTGTGCCGATTGGAAGTTGATCGGCATACATCAGATACAAAGAGAGGGAGGCAACACAATGCACATCAGTCAAGTTTCAGAAATAATTATTCATGTAATCAAATTTCAAGATTGTTCATCTTCATAGGTTAATTCATGAACTCTATTTTAAAGGTTCACTTCTTACATACGGATAAAATAGGTGCCACAATCCTGAACCCCATATTGGGTCTTCAAGGACCTGACTTAGCTTGACCTTGTGGTTTTGATATGATGAATTCACAAACTAACAATAATCTGCTATGTGCCTACAATGGATCCTTTAAAAAATAGGCTTCGAACAACCGTTTATATGATCAACTCTGAAATAGTAAACAACAAATGACAACATACGGTAGTTTGGCATTTATGAACAACTCTTGTGAAATAGGTACAAAGCAAATGACACGATACTTATCCAAAATGATGAAATATTTTTCCCATTGACAACCATCAAGTATTGTAGAATTTGATGTACGTATATTAGATCATGAATTTCCGACGATGAGGCCTTGAGCTACTAATCCATCTGTTATGATTTTTTGGGCCTTTTCTTTGGGTTTTTTAGAAGCCCTTATTATCTATTATTTGAAACTTTTAGGTCCCAGAGATTTCACATGTGCTGGAGAACTCGGTTCTTTTTCTTCTTTAGATTGGGCCGGAAATCAAGTTGCTGACAAAGTGAAGTAGATGATTCAAAATGAGTGTTTATTGATGATAGTGAACTTGAATTATTTTGGTAAACAATTTTATGAGCTGCCATTACACCATCCATTGCAGCTCTTATTTTGGTAAACTATTTCGAGAGCTGGCATTACATCATCCATTGGATCTCTTATTTCCATGTGCTTTCTTGAAAGAGCACATGTAGAAGAAAAAATGGTGAAAGAATAAAGTTTGTAGAGTGAGACAATGGATTCCATAAACTCCCAAGTCACAAGTTCTTCATGTTTTTTGACCTCAATATTAATGTGAGGTGTTTAATGCACCATCATCCGTGGAAAGAAACGATATGGACCATGGCAAAGAAGAGCGATGACTATTTGAAAGCAAGGTCTAAGATGAGGTCCAAGGGCTGCTAGAAAATATGAGGCAAGCAGGGAGAATGAAGATACTGGCATGTCTTGTTGCGGTGGTAACTAAGGAGTAAATGCAAAGGAATAAAGAGAAATGAAAAAATCTCTCATGTCTTCCCACAATTTTGGTATGTATCTCTAAAAGTACAATAGCTATGTATGTAGAAAAGTTGAGGGACTGCATTTTGGTGGAGAAGATAAAAGATGACCACAATTTATGCTCTTGTGTTCATCCATGTTTTAATAGAAAGATAAGAAGATGACTACACTTATGTTTGCCAGTGAGCAATACAAGCTAATGGTGTCTAGCTAAACAACTTTAGTTATGTTTAAGAGCTTCATTTGTTTGTTTTTGCTTAAAGATAGTTGTTGTTGGCCAGTTGTAATATGGGCATTACATGTTGGTGAATATTTTGCTGTAAATTTTTCTCATCGTATGAAAACTGAGTGAGATATAATATTTCCTATACATTCAACATAGACGATAAATCATTCCTTCCATAGTAATGTAAATCTATACTATTATATGCTACAATATTGAATTTGGTCCCTCTTAATATCCAATTCAGTAGGTCTTTGGTGCGAGAACGGTGGACTTCTTGGTTACACTTGGTCTGTAGATTGATAGCAATTCAACTCTCTGACTAGGCGGATACCATTTTTTGGAAACTATCAGTGAATGGTAGTTTCTCTGTGAAGTCTATGTATATGGATGTAATTGATACTGGGCCAATCCTGAGATCAGTTCACATATGGAAGATTAAAGTTCCGCTAAGAATTAAAATCATCATGTGGTTTGTCCACAAGAGAGTGATCTTGACGAAAGACAATTTGATTAAGCGAAACTGGGTTGGTAGCTCTCGTTATAGTTACTATGATCAGGACGAATCTATTCAACACCTCTTTCTTGATTGCCCTTTGGCGAAATTATTGTGGCGCACAATACATATCACCTTCAACGTTAATCCTCCAATTTGCATGAACACGTTATTTGGAACATGGCTAAATGGAGTGGATTCAAACACAGCGACACATATTCAAATGGGACTATGCACATTATTATGGGCTATATGGAACACTAGGAATGACACAATCTTTAACCGGAAAAACTTTATCAACTTTTTGCAGGTTATCTACAAAGCTACTGCTTGGATCTGTGCGTGGTCGTTACTCACCCTGTGGATTCCCGGGAGTGTTTGGATACTAGGTGCGACCGATCGGAGACGGTAGCACAGAGTATTTTCAACCGATTTGGATGGCGAGCTACCAATAGGCAAGGTGTGTAGGCATTGTAGCCTGTTACTGTTTTTTGCCAAATGTGGCACCTTTTTATTTTATTTTATCCCGCTCCGTTTGAGAGTCACACTTGCACTACAGACTTGTTATCGTACTTGTTTTAATAATATGGCTACATGCATCATTATGATGCAAAGGCCAGGGTTATCCTCCTTTTCCAAAAAAACTATTATATACTATCTATGGGGAGTTGGTAGGACATCGTTTCACATGTACCCATTAATGCATAAGGTTAATTAGGCATGCAAATAACTAATCAAGCAGTTAATTATGTCTATAGTTAATTAGTTAGCCAGACAATTAATCATGTCAAATTAATTTGAAAATGCTCGTGGGCAAGGTTGACTAGGTGAACATTAAAGACTTCAAGTAGGCTCTTAGCGGCATGGCCGACCAGCTTGCCAACATGGACAATGGCCACCATGCCCTCGTGACATAGGCGATGAAGCATTTGTCAAGATGGATGATGATTGTGCTATGCAGGACATGCACATGCTGATGATTGCCAAAACATTAGTGAGGGAGGAAAACATGTGCCATAGGACAAGGTGCACTCCGGACTTGCATAGGTACTATGTGCATTTGCAACCTCCAGTCATATGTGTGAGCTGAATCTACTTCCTTTTCTTCGTGTTCAAATATAGGGTAAAAATAATGTTTAATTTTCTATTCAACCCACCATAATTTTTTTGGAATCAAGTGCCAGACATGTCTTTTGCTGATTGCGCCAACGGAGATGCAAGAGTGGTGGACATGCGGCATGGGAAGGTGAAAGAAGGGGGGGTCACGAAGGAGAGGGAGATGACAAAGCTGAGAGAAAGGAGGGAGATGCCAAGGAAGGTGGCATGTCAAGAAAGTGAAGTTGTGCCCAAGGTTAGACCGTGATCGTGTACAACTATTACCTTTCCATCAATTCTCAGGTTCATTGTCATTTTTAAACTCAACCACTTGAAGCTCTACACAATTGTTGTCGGGGAAGATGGTAAACTTAATGAGGTTGGGGTTATTGTGAAGCTCGGTGTTTGGTGGAGTTGTCTCACAGTAAAGAGGACAAGGCATGCAAACGTGAGTAACTGATAAATTTGAAAAATCACTTCCATTTTTTCTAGGAACATTGAATATAATTTATTTGGTAAAGAAAGTGGCAGAGAAGACTATGTTTTTGGACCTTTAGGTGAAGCAGGAATTATAACATTGTGATATCAAATTATTGCTCATTGATTGTTTGATCAAGTTGTTGACACATGTTTGATGTATGATAATTTTGTGATGTGAAGTATGTGGATGAATCAAGTATCATCTAATTATTCTTTGATTTTATCGGCTAAATCTCATGTGTGATTTTTGTTGTTGTTGTGTCACTAACTTTCTGCTTTGCACGAGGACGAAGACAAGGATGACATGAGGAGAGCCGGCCACAACAGGCCGAGCCATGCATGAGCGGGAGCGAGTTGGAGACTTAACCAATGACGGTGCATGGGGGTGCAGGTAGGGGAGGGGGATATTGGAGTTGTTCATCGAGGATGTTCGGGGCGGAAACTGACATGGCAGTGGGGGGAGGTCAAGGGGAGGGGAAGGAGGTGATATCCACCAGTTGTGGGGATGTAGGCAGGCAATTAGGCTTGGGTAGGGCACGATGTAAGAAGAGTAATTGTCATGGGAAAGGAGGGAGAAGATGAATAGGTGGCAGCGGGTTCCTAACCATTGGATATAGATTTGATGGCCATAAATAGAAGTGACTGACGCGGAGAGTATTGTCAAGTACCTGACATATGGGTGCCCCTTAGTTAATTTATAATAATTTTCCCGTAGCAACGCACGAGCATTCTACTAGTCATTCTAATATTTAGGTTTCTTACAATTTGGTCTTGCACATGTAGGTCCTGCTGTTAGATGCTTAGACCCACTGTTTGACCCATTTTGCATATGGGGAAATGAGATGTCCATGAATACCAGTCAAGTTAAGAAACTCAGAAAGATTGTTAGGATGAAGAAACTTGAGACGAATAACAGCAAGATCTTTGTTTGCACAATGAAGAAGACATCAGTCAACTACAGGATGGTACTAACTCTTTTACCTTGTTTTTACCCCTTGCACCATTTCAAAATTTATAGTAGTTATTTATGCATATCTTTGTTTTTAGTACTTTTCAAAGTAGTTCACCGATGATTACCTCTCAAACCACCTGCATGGTCAAGAGGCGAGGAAGGTACCCACACTACAATATTGAAGTCTTGCTGAAGAGGACGAAGGTTGGGCGGGAAATTATCAATAGCCACTGGCCGAAATTTGCAAGGACATTCAACATCACTGAAGGATCAATATTTTCCTTCTGCTTCTGCAGTTTCCCAGATGAGATTCATCTGTCTATTTACCGTGTATGATGCTACTTTCCAAAGGTTTTTGATGTTGCATGTGAAACTTGGTGCTGTTGTGTAATGGCGGAACTGAGTGCCGAAGCTATCTGATGAAATTCGATTATGCAATCCTGGTTGCTGTTATACGGATATGAAATATCTGGTGTGTTTTTATAAGAAATATCAATTTGATAAGTACATGGATTATCAATAATAGGCTAATTACCCTGCTTATTGGGGTTTTCTATTGCAGACGGTTACTCAGACAACACCGTGGGCGATGAACTCAAACAACCCGCACGGTTTCTAGAAAGTAGGCGTGTTCGATTAACTAACAATCACACACGGCTTCCGGCAGAGAACTGTTTGCGTTAGTCCACCTTGCACAAATGTTTCCACACAAAAAGCTGTGTGTGATATACATACGAACGGAAATGTTTTTCTGGGATTCACTGTGTGGGATGTACATACGAACGGAAACAGTTAGGTTTCGATACCCCGCTAGATCGCACACGAGCTCATTTTGCCCCACCCTATGTGCCAGGAGGGCCTATCCCTGACGGTTTCTAGGTCGTGTGGGAAGGACCCCCTATCATCCACACTCACTTGGCGACGGTTCCAAACACCATCGCAGAAAAGGGGTTAAAAGCCGTTTGTATAGCAGGTCTCTGCACCAGTGCTTGCTCACCCTTCAGCATTGGATTGCACTCTGTTGACCGGCCAAATAGTCTACATTGCACTATGTTGACTAGTTAAATTGACCACGTTCCTTGTGGGTACCACCAGTCAGTTCGCATAGGAAAAAGGTCAGATAAACACAAATTTATGCAGGCGCGACAAGACTCCAACCGGTGCGCAGGAACCACCTGGTTGTTTATGTGTCTGTCAGGGCCTAATGTGTGCGCATGCATGTGTAGGTTGAGCACTTGAGCGGACAATGTGTGTTGGTCGTGTGGTGTGTGCATGCATGCGTGCATGCGTGCGTGTGAGTGTTGCGTGCGTGCGTGACTATGTGTGTACGTGTGAGTGTTGCGTGCATGCGTGGTTGCGTGTGTTCGTGTGAGTGTTGCATGCATGCAGTTCGTGTGCATTCATGTGTGTGTGTATAATCACCACACCAGCTCTTGTGTGTTAAAACAGACGGCTCAGCATACCAATACAACACCTCCTTATCCGTTGTGCCCGTGGTCATGACTTTGAACCACCGTCCAATATTTTTTTATCATTTGTTTTCATTCTTATACACGCCGACATGTGGGCCCAATGGTAGTGAGATAATGTGATGCAACACAAGAGGTGCCACGTGAAGCATTTAACTGGTCAACTAGTCATGTCTTGAGCAAATACAGAGTTGTACAGTGAGCCTGTTACTGTATAATGACCACAAAACATAAATGGTGACCGTAATGAGTGGATTATGAAGTCCAATGTATGTATCGTGCTTTCTCTTCAAATACAATGGTCGTCACTGTATATATCGCGAGAGAAAGATGAAACATGCGTGAATGTGCTAGGGGCATACTTTTAGAGGACCTGGAGATAGTTTGTGTGCGTACGTGAAAGGGGCGTAGAGGGGGTGTATGCTATGGAGAGAGAGATGCTCTTCGTTTCTCTTTATTATGACTAACTTTATATATAGTATAAAAATATTAAAATTCACAATGCGGAATAAATATCATTGGGGGCACCATGCAATGCAAATTAACATTCATAATCCTCCATATAACTTTGTAATGTTGTATATATGCAGAAATTAAAAAATAATTTTTTGGCCACACTTTGTGCGGTTTTATTCAAAAGGAATGTTGTATGCGAAATAAATGTGAAAAGAGGGCTTTTTAGATCAATGGGGTATGTGATGTAACATGTGTGAATGTGTAGTTGATGTATTTGGCAGGGCCTGGAGAGGTATGTGTATGTATTATGTA
>NC_041381.1:389831484-389849786 GCF_002162155.2 Triticum dicoccoides
ACAGAGAGAGAGAGAGAGAGAGATGAATAGGATGTCACGGCGAGGGATGCCTTCGAGTGTGTATATGCAAGGGATGAGGGGATAGAGGCACGAGGAGAAAATATTTTGTGTGGTGTCTGTGTTGGTATGTGTGGGTGTGAGAAGATAATGAGACCTGGGGGCAGAGGGTGTGTCACCGCATGAGGTCCAGTGGGCCGAGGTCAGGCCCTTGGTTTGGTTCCATTGTGCGCCACATTGGTCAGCCCATGGCGCTTTTAGGGAGACCCATGGAGGACTAGTCGTACAAGACAAAGATAGCAGAGTCGTGAAGGACTATGTATCCACTAACAAAGCTGGCTAGGATTTGTAACACTAGGTCCTCAGACTAAGGTAACCCTTTATCTCTGATATTACTATTTGTCCAACCTAACTTTAAGGGGCATCCTACGGAATGCCCTGCTAGAATCACACTCGTCAATTAGGAAGAGAGGTGGAGAAAATGTGTGAGAGACAGCCTAAACATAATGTGCATGCGGGAGACATGTAGGCGGGTCTATGTATGTAGAAAGGGCCGATGGGGATTGTACGTGTGTATGCTTGCGAGAGGAAGACTGCTTGTGATAAAGGTTAGTGAAAACAGTCGTAAATGGTTACGAGAGGGAGGGAGGGTTATATCGAGAGCATGTCTGCGAGAAAGACACCCCGGGAGAGAGTGTGTGAGCATGTGTGAGAGACCACCGATGGATATACATCGTGTGCGCATATGTGTGAGAGAGAAAGTCAGCGTGTGTGTGAGGAACGTCCTATGGAGAGTGAAACTACACGTAAAAGTTTGACATACACATTCATTAAAAATATAATTTGTATCCAAATATTATGATGTGATCATGATATTTGCAATTCGTGGAAGGAACAGTCATTGATCCATCAGACATCTATATTCTATCGAATTTGAGCATGTCTACGTTATTATTCGACATAATTGATCCACATAGTTAGTATTTTGAACTCTAGACAATGCATCGCTTTAGCAATCGAATATAAACGTGAGTATAGTTAATGTTGTGCGTGTAAAGCACATTATACATACAAAAGTTACACAATGAACATTATAAATAGCTAACTATGAACTAGCATACATTTCAATTCAACTTAAAGGTGGTTTAAAAAATTTGAATTCAGCATGAAGTCCATTCAATTATTTGAATTCGATATCATGGCATTTGTAAATCATACCTAAATTATGGGGGCACCAATCTTTGCTCTTCTTTTGTACATAATAGCATATATAGTTGTGTACAAAATAGATTCAAATCTACCTCCTCCATTCCAAAATAATCGTAGTTATAGGATTTTCAAGTGTTAAAATTTCAAAAAAGAAGCACATAATTTAATGAGGTTTTCAAACATACAAGGTCAAATTTAACATTGTCTATTTAGGTTAATCCTGAAAGTTCAAGAGTATTCCCTCCATTTTTATTTAGGCCGCATATTAGCTTTGGTAAAAGTCAAGCTTTATAAACTTTGACCAAGTTTATCAAAATATATTAACATAAGCAATAACAAATCAATAAAATTAGATTTATTATTGAATGTACTTTCACATCATATAGATTTGTTATGATAAATGTTTATATTATTTTTTATAAACTTGGACAAACTTTATGAAGTTTGACTTCAGTCAACTCTAATATGCAGAGTAAATAAATACAGAGGGAGTACCTTAAACGTGAATGCTTCTGTTTCAAAATTTCGAACGAAGCGCCAAAAGAGCCTCTACTTGCCCGAAACCGCATGAGACCAATGTTTGGTAGAAGGAAATTACTTTTCTAACTCCGACCCATGAAACCTACTAGCCCGACGTCCAAAGGTCTAAATTGGGGTAGTTTTGTAGCTTCATCTAGACGCCACGAAACCGCCTCCGAAAAAATTCATACACCATGGCCGCCTAGGCACACATGCGCTCGGCCAAAATCACTCCCGCCCACTGTTTGGGACACCTGGGATTACCGTCCTACCCCCGACCCGTAGTAGGTCGAAAATTTAAGAGGGCGGCAAAGTTTGTACTTTCCCCAAATTTCAAACAAGTGTGTCCCATCTGTTCAAAAAAACCAAAAACAAGCGTATCCCAGACCGAAACATTGTTCCCCCTTATCCCCCCTCCCCCATGTCTGATTCCCCATTCGTACTCGTGGGCGCCAAAACTACCTCTCCACTAGCCGCGAAACCCCGGCGTCCTCCGTATGCCACCCCATCCCACCCATCAACCACCGCCCTCCTCCATCACGCTGGAGCTGATACCCCGACGTCGTCGTCCACCGCAACCGCAACCACAACGCCCTCCACGGCTAGTAGTTGAAGCCGAGGCTGAGCTGCCTCCAGGATGCCGACGTGCGCTATACTTGAGCCAGTTCAACCAAGCCATCCTACGCCTCACTGCTCCCGCTCCAACATCGCCACCGTCCACCACACCGGAGTTGTTCCCGCTATGCCATCCTTCGGCGCCTCGGATCTGCTTCCCCTCCGCCGATAGACGGCCACCACAACACAGTCAACAATTTGGCCATGGTTTCTTCCAAGGCTCCACCCCCCTCCAAAACATCAGTTCCCCTGGTAAAAAGAAGAACATCGCCACGTTATCAGGACGACACATCACTGGCAACCGGAAATGGTACTCCTCTTCCCTTACTCGTGCAAATATTACGTGTCTGCTTGCACGGTATTCATCTCACAGAAGACACTAGTTGACCACTTCTTTCTGCACCTTCTTCCTGATACTAGATGTTCCTAGTAACTCACAATGCACAAGGTTTCTCCTCATATACTATTACACCTTAGCTAGAGGTCCGTCGCCCCCTGGATTTCAATTCCTGGTCAGTTGATTCCCAATTAAAGGAAGCATTCCCTGGCATAACAGGCATTAGTCCGCCTATTATGCCGGTGAAGCAGCGCCTCGGTGTTTATCTTAGGGGTGTGTGGGGCCTAGGAGCAATTGGTGCCTGATCTGGAGGTCGGCAGGGCTTAAAGGGGTGGCCGGGGGCACTGCCAACCATGGCGGTGGTGTGAGGTCGGGGGCAGGGTGGGGCGGTGGAGGCAGGGGTCTGGGCCGGTTGTCACTGGCGGTTCGAGAAAGATTGTCAATAGTGAATGGCGGGAGGTAGACGAAGGCCATCTGCCTGTTCCTTGTAGATCGGACAGTTCATAGAAAACTCGACTGTCCTATTTATTTTCAGTCGGCTGTTATTTTGATAGGACCACATGTGGTGGTGTGCTGGAGGAGTACCTGCATTCCCAGCCATCCCTATGCTCATATATTACAAAGTCATACAGAGTAGAACCTAATTTTGTTTGCCATGCAATGTTGTAGAGCTATCATATGTCTCCTGTCATTTTTTTTCCAGCCACCTCCTATCTACTACTTTTACAGTGCACTATTTCTACACACACTTCACCCATACTCTCACAATTGGTTTTTTGTGCATGGGTATTTCAGCCTCTGCCAACCGGTCGATATAAGCACGAAATAAAAGAGAGAAGCAGCTCCAGCTTTCTTCGGGCTTAGGCAAGACATGTTTCATTGCTATAAAGGGTGCAGTGTCAGCAGATGGAGATGGTAAAGGAAGCTCTGGAGTTGATGATATCGCTCGCCATGAACCACCATCCCAGGTGCTTGCTTTAACTTCGCGGTGTCATATGTGGTTGCATGTTGCATATGGTCTCTAGCTTGTATTGCTTCCAATTTGGTTAAATTGCATCTGCTTAGCTTACACATTATACCTTTGAATATGACATGCCTTCCTGTTTTTGGTACATACTCGTACATATGTCTATTAACCATGTTCTTACATCAAACTAATGTTCTTGTGTATCCCTCATCAATCACTTATGATGAGACAGTCACGCTAGTGGGTTACTTTGAGAAAATATGATCTTTTAAAGAATGCAGTGTCAGCCTCCCCACATGATTCTCAAGAAACAACAAGGCTAGATGAAGATAGTGAACGTAACTCTGTAGTTGATGGCCGCATTTCCCCTACACCAGCATTGCGGGTGCTTGCTCTAACTTGGCAGCGGATATGTGGTTGCATGTTGCATATGGTGTCTAGATTGTAATTCTTCCAATCTGGTTAAATTTCATGTGCTATTCTGCTTAGTTTGTACATTATACCTGTTAATGTGACATGCCTTCCTGTTTTTAGTACATAGTACATCTGTCTATTAAGCATGTCCTTACATAAAACTATTGTTTTTTTGTATCCCGCATCAATCAATATGACGAGACACCTTTAGTATATGCAGTGTGATATTAGTTGCATCTTTCATATTATTTATAGCATGCGCTGCTTCTAATTTGTTGAAACACCATTTATGATGGGATGCTTTTAACTTGGAAGAGTCATATTGGTTGCATCTTTCGTGTGGTCTCTAGCTTGCATTGCTTCTTATTTGTTGAAATGACTTCTGCTTAGTTTACATAAATAGTTGTGAATATGCCATGTCGTCCTATTTTTCGTACATATTCCATCATGGTATCATGTGTTTGCCTTACATCAAAGTAGTGATTGTCAGTATCATGCACGAATGAGTTTTGAAGAGTGGATTTTATTGCTTTTTCTTGTCGGTTTTACTTGACAATTCAAAATCAATAAAGCGGAAGGAAATTAGTAAGGCAGTGGATAAAGGTGCTCCTTCCAAATGGAGGGCCTCTACAGATTCTACTCCGCCACCCCCAAGAAGATTTGCAAGACAACACATGCATAGACACTTAATGTAGCTGTGTTAATGATGAGCACGTCTCCCCTAGTGCACCATCATAGGTGCTCCCTCTAACTTGGCACTGTTATATGTGGTTGCATGTTATGTATGATGTCTAGCTTTTATTGTTTCTAACTTTGTTGAATTCCATCTGCTTACTTTACACATTATACTTGTGAATAAGACACGTGTTCGTGTTTCTAGAACATACAATATCTATCTATCACACCATGTTCTTACATCAAAGTACTACTGTTGTGTAACCTGCAACAATCACTTATCATAAGACACGTTTGACTTGGGAGTGTGATATAGGTTACATCTCGCATTCTTTTCTAGCTTCTACTACTTCTAATTTGTTGAAATGGCACTTATGGCGAGATAGTTTTAACTTGGTAGAGTGATATTCGTTGCAGATTTCATACGGTGTTTAGCTTTCATTGCTTCTAATTTGTTGAAATGCCTTCTCCTTAGTTTACACATCATAGCTATGAATACAAAATGATGTCCTTTTTTATTACACATTCAATCGTCCTATCAAGTGGTCACCTTACATTATAGTAGTGCTTGTCGGCATCCTGCATCAATGAGTTCTGAAAAGTGAATTTTTATTCATTTTTCTTGTGGGTTTGACTTGACAAGGCAATACAATTAAGAAATAGGAAGGAAAAAAAATAAGGTAGGGACTGATGGCGGTCTTCCGGCGAAACCGACATCCCAGGTGCTTTCTCTAGCGTGGCAGTGTGATATGTTCTTGCATGTTGCATTTGGTGTCTCACTTGTATTGCTTGTAATTTGATTAAATTACTTCTGCTTAGTTTACACAAATAGTTGTGAATATGTCGTGCCGTCCTATTTTTCATACATATTCCATCCTCGTATCATGTGTTTGCCTTACATCAAGGTAGTGATTGTCAGTATCATGCATGAATGAGTTCTGAAGAGTGATATTTATTGCTTTTTTCTTGTCGGTTTTACTTGACAATGCAAAATCAATAAAGCAGAAGGAAATTACCAAGGAAGTGGATAAAGTTGCTTCTTCCAAATGGAGGGCCTCTACACATTCTACTCGGCCATTCCCCCAACAAGATTTGGAAGACAAGACATGCATAGACACTCAAAGTAGTTGTGTTGACGATGAGCACGTCCCCCCTTGTCCACCATCACAGGTGCTCCCTCTAACATGGCACTGTTATATGTGGTTGCATGTTATGTATGATGTCTAACTTGTATTGCTTCTAATTTTATTGAATTCCAACTGCTTACTTTACACATTATACTTATGAACAAGACACGTGTTCCTGTTTATAGAACATACAATATCTATCTATCACACCATGTGTTGTGGAAACGACACCTATAGGATCATGTGGATCCCTTCTACGGTTGGCGGGAGAGAGGGGTGCCCAAAGAGCAGGTCCAACGATCAACACGATGGATTTTTACCCAGGTTCGGGCCGCTGAGAAGCGTAAAACCCTAGTCCTGCTTTGAGTGTGTATTTAGTGTTCTTGGACTTCGACTAGCAGCTATGCATGCCCCATCCAAAAAGTTAGAATCCTTCTCTAGTACGCCTTGGGCCTCCTTTTATACGTCCAAGGGGTCACCACAGTGGCACACAGGAGGTGTAAAGTAGCTACAGTGCATATGTTTATCATTGACGTTGTAGGACAAACGCATTAAATGCGCTGCTCACGTGCCCCCAAACTTTATGTGGGACGGAAACAGGACCCTTCCCATCTGTTGCCGCCTCACCCCATCTTGACACGCATCCAGGATGACGCGGCATGCAGCACCAAGCTGACTGGCTAGCTGCTGTGCTGGAGCGGTGGCAGGATCTTCACGAATATCTGCATGCCACCATATAGGTGCTTGCCTAGTTGACAGGCTAGTCATTGTGCTGGAACGTTCGCAGGGCGGCGAAACCTTGTCATGCGTGAGCTTCACTGTGGCTTCACAGTCGTCCCCGACAAGAGTCTTGTCGGGGCCTCGCGGTCGTCCTTGGCAAGAGCCTTGTCGGGAACTTCGTCTTCAGGTCTTCACGAAGATCTGGATGCCACCAGTCTTCACAAAGATCTGCATGCTACTACGCATGTGCCCCTGGGTCTTAGTCTTGATGATGTCGATGATGTCAGAGCTGTAAACCTCAAGGGCGGTGGTACTGTCAGTGCTTCGCAAGCCGTCCCGACAAGGGTCTTGCCGGGGCTTCACAAGTCGCCCCAGCAAGGATCTTGCTGGGGGTCTAGCTTGTCTTCTGCTCTCTGTTTACTGGCTTAGATGTTGCCTTGGTCGTCTTGTATTTTGCCTTCAACTGCCCCGTCAAGCCTCACCACAGGTGCGGCTACAACTGCCCGTGCACAAGTAAGGGGTACAAAAAATGCCCAGACTTATGTATACCGACAGGAGCCCCCGGGCCTGGGCCATACACGAGTGCGAAGCGTCGTTGGGTCAAGCGGAAAATAGTGCGCGAGCACGCATGGCAGGGATTAACTGCTATTGTCGATGTACTAAAGTAGGGTCTCTCCTTTGTACCCCTTACTAAGTACATGGGCAGTTAGAGCCACACCCACGACCACACTAAGCAGGACAGAGGGAGGAGTCAAAGCCGCAGAACGGCCAGAGCAACGCCAAGACCAGAAGGGCAAGGAGGCAAGGTGGTTTTCCCCAACAACATCTTTGTCGGGGCGGCCTCCGCATCCCCGATAGGAGCCTTGCTGGGGCAACTTGCCCGAATCCCATGCCAGCAGAACGCGCCAGCTTTGAGCCTAAGGTTTCCAAACACCGTCAACCTCATTGGAACCAGGGCTCAGGAGGCACTTCTCTGGTGGCATGCTGATCTTTGTGAAGACAAAGAATAGAACACGATGATCCTTGGTGAGATCCTCGCCAAGAAAACCCACAAGACCTCCGGCAAGATCTTTGCCGGGGATGACCACAGCACCACGGCAAGACCCTTGCCGTGGAACCGGCAAGGCCCTTGCGAGGGCATCCACAGGGCCACAACTAGGGCCACACCTGCCAAGATCCCACCGCCGTTCCCATGCAGCTCCCAGCCCACCAGCTAGGTAGGCACCTACATGTCAACATGAGGCCTCTAGGCCAGATTAGCGACGCCTACGTGGCAGCATGCAAATCTTCGTAAAGACCCTACCAATGCGCCACCTAAGCTGCCTGCCAGCTTACATGGCACCATGCGCCCCGCTGGCCTGGACGCGTGTCGGAGCGGGGTGGAGCAGCAACGGACGGGACGGGGGTTAGTTTATGCCCCCGATAAAGTGAGGGGGACACCTAAGGAGCGCATTAAATGTGTCTTGTCCCGTAATGGCTAGCGATAAGATTAGCCGTTGTACACTAATGCCACCTCCTGTGTGCCACTGTGGCGACCCCGTTGACTACAAAAGGAGGCTCGAGGCATACTGGAGAGGGATTCGGACCCCTTGGCAAGTTATGCATCATAGCTAGCTCAAGAACTCCAAGAACACTCAAATACACACCAAAGCAAGACTAGGGTATTACGCACGTCGCGGCTCAAATCTGGGTAAACAACCCATGTGCTTGACTGACTATTGATCCTGCTCTTCTTTTGACCCTGCGCCCTGCAACCGTAGTAGGTATTTTAATTGATCTCATAGGTGTCGTTTCCACCGACAGCTATAATCTTCTCGTGTGTTGCACTCCCCCACGATCCGCATTGAGTGCATGATGTGGGGGTCATGTGTGGAACGGTCGCAGCACGCATGTAGCGCCTTCACATCAAACAGTAAAGAGGCAGCCCGCGCCTTCCCCATAAACAGAGGGATCCGCAGGGGTGCTGATCATTAACCCCTCTTGCCCCTACCTATCTAGGAACCGCTGCCCCCTTCTTCTTCCTCGAGCCCAAATCAGAGCCTACACCTCCGTCCGCCGTCACCCTGCCCTCACCGCTCTCGATCCCCCACCCTCCCCCGGCTGCCATGGCACCAAAGACGAGCAAGGGCAAGGGAGCGTCCAAGGCGAGCAAGGGGAAGGAGGTGCCGGAGAGTGAATTGGCGAAGCTACAGAAGAAGTACATCGTCTTCGCCCCAACGGTCGATGCACTCGCGCTTAGGGATTGCTACCGGTGCCTGTGGGAGAGAGAGACATTGGGTCACCCTGCCACTCACGTCATCCCTGCTCCTTTCGTCACGCCTGCTCCAGATAAATATCCATCCTTTGTTGATTACTTCTACTGTGGGCTCTGCCCCCCCCCCCCCATTCTCAGATTTCTTCAATGACATCATGCACACCTTCGGCCTCCATCTTTTGGATTTCACGCCAAACGTTGTGGCGTGTATGGCCATCTTCGCCCACCTCTGCGAGGGCTTCGCCATGGTGGTCCCTAACATGATGCTCTTCCGCCACTACTTCGTCCCCCACATCCAGCCAGGACAGGATCTCTGTGGCTGTGTCACTTGAATCCCAAGGGCCTTGAGCAAGAATACGTATCCAGAGGGGACCCAGAAGGAGAAGTGGGACAAATGGCCGAGCAAGTGGTGCTGGCTTGTGGAGGAGGAGCCACAACCATTCTGTATGCCCCGGCGGAAAAAAATGGTTCGAGGCAAGAACTGGGGTGACTTCGATGCTGACGACACGAAGCTTATGGTTGCCACCACCAGAATCCATCGCCTCAAAGATGCCGGGATCACGCTCGAGATGATTGGGGCCGACTTGCTCCTCTGCACAACAAGGGGAGGACAACTTTGGATTTCAAGAATGCGGTAGACATCATGAGGCTACGCCCCGGCCCGAACCACAACTTCACGGTAATGCAACATGCATCTCTCTGCCAAAAGTTGTTTCAGCTTAAGGCTGACAAGACTAGCAAAGGCCGACAATCCGTTCAGGTTGCCGGCAGTGGTGGTCCCCTTGTGCAACAACTCTGCCTTGACCTCCATCATTTCCATGATTCCGGTGTTCAGCCCATGGTCTTGATCAGACCTGGGCCGAGCCAGACGCGGTAATGGTGTAGGAATTCTTCGACAACTTGTTGGAGAGGGTCCTCTAGGAAGAGCTGCAGCTTATCCGCGACACCATTGATGAAGAGGTGGCATACATTGCCAGTAGGGCGGAGGAGGCAGCCCTTGCCGTGAAGGCCGGCAGCATCAGCTCCGTGGAGGACAAGGCTGATGAGGAAAAAGAGTTCGCTGAGTGGAAGGAGCCTACCGAGGAGCACAGCTACACGGGCGTCGGGGTTCCTCCTGCTGAAGAGACGGCCGAAGAGGCAACCGATGAGGAGGAGCCTCCAGCCCAAAAGAAGAAATGTGGCCTTCAGCGGGCTATCTCTGGCGAGCCAGTCTAGCGGGCCTCTTTGCATAAAGAGGGCCCCGGCAAGGGAGCGGCCGACAAGGACGAACAGCGGCAAGAGGCCCAGGCGCAACCCATGTGTCATACAAGGCGCACAACTATGACAGCGAGGGAAGCTGCGGCTGCTGCCTCCTCCTCGGCCAAGCGGCCCGGGTCTCCATCTCCTCCCCCTTTCACGGACACCATATCAGAGGTCGATTTTGACCTCGTGTCCTTCAGCCCAAATAGAAGGAGGGGCCAAAGGGGAAGATGAGTGAGTATCTCACCTCTTTCTTCATCCTCCGATCATCTGTTTTGGTTATCTTATCTAACTTGACCTTGTCTTGACTTGTCTACTCACTGACACGGAAACGCTGGCCTAGAGGGTGGCGAAGAGGGCCAAGGCCTCGACGGGCAACAAGCCCCCGGCAAGCACCTCAGGTGCACCGGTGACGATTATGATCAGCCTGGACACCAGCCCATGACACAACCCCCAACCTAGCCCCCAGCGTGAGTCCATTACTCATTTTCCGCTGGCGAGCATCGGGGTGTGCATATTCATTTCTAACCTTGTCGGGTTCGCAGGAGGAGAGCAACAGGAGGAGCCGCTGAGGGCCACCCCCGTCATGCTGCCTCCGTCAACCACACCGCCTAGGGGGGTCCCCGGCAAGGGCTTCCACCGACGAGCCCATGCGCATGGAGGAAGAGGCGGCGAGCACAGGCACCGGCAGCTCCATCCCGGCAATGAGCGTTCCTGGGGAGGGAACCACCCCTCCTCAGCTCGTCACAGGTAAGCCTCCTATTTCCTGGCACTCGTCGTCCTTGCTACACGACTTTCCTTCTTTTTCTTTCTGTTTTTCTGTTCTGAGCTTCGGCTTTGGTCTGGCCTCATTCTCCTTTTCGGTTTTCAGATTCCCTTGCGATAGACCAAACACACGTCGAAGCCATCATCAAGGAGACTACCAAGGATGTTGCCGCCGAGGCCGCCAAGGTTGCTGCCGATGAAGCCACCAAGGACACGCATGAAGAGGCGGTCAAGGGGTCTTCCAGGGAGGCCCGCAAGGAGACCGATGACCGTACTGACGGCAATTCTGCTACAGGAGTGTCCTGGCGCTACACCGGTCCCAGAGCCATCAGCTGCTGGGGAGAAGGTGGTTGATGATCAACCATCAACCTCTAAAGCCCCCACCCCGAGAAGATACCTGAAGGTAGGCGACGATCTGTTTGTCAGCATCCCAGGAACGACAAGAATCAGAGTGCTAACTGAAGGGGAGGTTTTTGACGAAGAGGTCCTTGCTGCTGCCGGGCTCCAGGTTGTTGATGAGACGAGTGCCAGCAGTAGCGGCTCCAAAGAAGATCAGGTCCTCCAAGCTATGAGCATCAATTTGCAGAAGCTCCAGGCGCTTCACCGCGCTCGCAAGGAGAAGCTGGACTCCAGGGTGCTGTCGTTGATAGGGCAGAGGCATATTTCCAGGAGCGCGTCGTGCAGATGCAGACCTGGTTCGCCCAGGCCCGACAAGAGCTGAAGGCCAGCCAGGAGCAGGGGAGCGAGCACTGGCAAGAGCTCCTCCTGAAGCACTCTAACATCGATAAGGCCCAGAAGGTGGCTGCTGCATAGGCCGCCAAGGATGACGCTGACCTGAGGGAGTGGTACATCTCCAACGTATCTATAGTTTTTGATGTATTCATGCCATGTTTATAATATTTTTACATGCTTTTGGTATTATTTGATTAGAACTAACCCAGAATGACGTTGTTTTCAGCAGAACTACCATGGTGCTGTTATTGTGTAGAAATAAAAGTTCTCGAAATGCGCTGAAAATCAACAAAGCTTTTTTCTGGAAAATATAGCAAATACTGGAATGAAGAGTTACCAGAGGGGAGGCCCATGGGACCCACGAGGGTGGAGGGAGTGCCCACCCCCCTAGGGCGTGCCCCTGTGTCTCGTGGACTTCCTGTGGGGTCTCCTGACTTGTTCTCGACGCCAATCTCTCCTATAAATCCCCAAACCTCCAGAAAATAACCTAGATTGGGAGTTCTGCCACCACAAGCCTCTGTAGCCACCAAAAACCAATCAGGACATTGTTCCGGCACCCTACAGGAGGGGGGATCCATTACCGGTGGCCATCTTCATCATCCCGGTGCTCTCCATGACAAGGAGGGAGTAGTTCACCCTCGGGGCTGAAGGTATGTACCAGTAGCTATGTGTTTGATCTCTCTCTCTCTCTCGTGTTCTTGATATGGAATGATCTTGATGTACCACGAGCTTTGCTACTATAGTTGGATCTTATCATGTTTCTCCCCCTCTACCTCCTTGTAATGGATTGAGTTTTCCCTTTGAAGTTATCTTATCGGATTGAGTCTTTAAGGATTTGAGAACACTTGATGTATGTCTTGCGTGGGATACCCGTGATGACAATGGGGTATTCTATTGATTCACTTGATGTATGTTTTGGTGATCAACTTGCGGGTTCCATGACCTTGGGAATCTTCATATGGGTTGGCACACATTTTCTTCTTGACTCTCCGGTAGAAACTTTGGGGCACTCTTTGAAGTACTTTGTGTTGGTTTGAATAGATGATTCTGAGATTGTGTGATGCATATCATATAATCATACCCGTGGATACTTGAGATGACATTGGAGTATCTAGGTGCCATTATGGTTTTGGTTGATATGTGTCTTGAGGTGTTATTTTACTACGAATTCTAGGGTTGTTTGTGACACTTATAGGAATAGCCCAATGGATTGATCGGAAAGAATAACTTTGAGGTGGTTTTGTACCCTACAATAATCTCTTTGTTTGTTCTCCGTTATTAGTGACTTTCGAGTGACTCTTTGTTGCACGTTGAGGGATTTTTATATGATCCAATTATGTTATTATTGTTGAGAGAACCTGCACTAGTGAAAGTATGAACCCTAGGCCTTGTCTTGAAGCATTGCAATACCATTTTTGCTCACTTTTACCACTTGCTACCTTGCTGTTTTTATAATTTCAGATTACAAAAACCTATATCTACCATCCATATTGCACTTGTATCACCATCTCTTCACCGAACTAGTGCACCTATACAATTTACCTTTGTATTGGGTGTAATGGGGACACAAGAGACTCTTTGTTATTTGGTTGTAGGGTTATTTGAGAGAGACCATCTTCATCGTACGGCTCCCACGGATTGATAAACCTTAGGTCATCCACTTGAGGAACATTTGCTACTATCGTACAAACCTCTCCACTTGGAGGCCCAACAACGTCTATAAGAAGAAGGTTGCATAGTAGACATCAGGGAGCACCGCGTTCTGCTTGACGCCCAGGAAGAACACCTCGCCGCCCCAGGTAAAAGCTGGGCAAGTTATTGCATAAGGAAAGTCACCAGAATCCCCCGGCGCGGGCCTGTACCCAGTGGGCCCTGCACGCCTATCAGATTGATGGCGCGCTACCCATCGCTGCTCGATGGTGGTTCGAGCGTCCTCCTTGAGTCGTTCCCGAAGAACTTGATGTTGGTCGCGATGAGCTCATGGATCGGATGATGCCGGGGACCCGACAAGCTGGCGACCGCTGCTGTCGGGGTGGAGGGGAGTGCATCGTGGTTGCGGTGCCTCCAACCCTTCCACTATCGACGTGCACCGGCTCGATGGACTGGCGCTGCAAAGGACTTGCCTCCTGGTGGCCATCCCTATTGGCATGGCCAATGAGGCTCTGGATAGCAGCCCTCCACTCTTCTTGCTTCTCACAGCGGGAGGAAAGTCGAGGAGTAGTTGTGCCTGTGCCAACAACTCTGCTCGCGTAGGTGGAAGTGACAAGCACGAGGAACGGAAGGTGCTCGGACTTCTAACTATGTTAGAGGGAGCCTCATCACGGTTCCACGGTCGCGCGCCGTTTTCACCAGCATCTTGGCATGCATGTCAGCCCTGCACATCTCGAGAATGATGTTGAGGGCTCTTGCCGTGGCGACGCCCGGGGTCGCCAACGTCGCGGCGCTGCTCGTCGTCTTCCTACCCTTGGAGGTCCCCGCGCTACCTATAGGCAACGTGACTCCGTCCTTGGATGTGGTCGTGCGCCGATCGTTGTCGCGGCTGCGGACGATGCCGCTCGCTTGGCTCCTGGTACCAGAATGGCATGGGTGCTCTTGATCTCCACCGCCACGAGCATCTACCTTGTCGCCCGTCCGTGTTGGCATGGGCAGATCGGCTCCAAACAAACCGATAGCCGTGATCGTCTTCTTCTTGGGAGCCATGGTGATGAAGAAACTAACGCGCTAACTACTAGAACAGGTTTGCACAACCTCGTCTACCCCCTACCTGACGCGCCAAAGAGGCCAGGGAAATGACACCCATGGGATCATGTGGATCCCTTCTACAGTTGGCGGGGAGAGAGGGGTGCGCATAGAGCAGGTCTAGCGATCAACATGATGGATTTTTACCCAGGTTCGGGCCGCTGAGAAGCGTAAAATCCTAGTCCTGCTTCGAGTGTGTATTTAGTGTTCTTGGACTTTGACTAGCTGCTATGCATGCCCCGTCCAAAAATTTTGAATCCTTCTCCAGTATGCCTTGGGCCTCCTTTTATACGTCCAAGGGGTCGCCACAATGGCACGCAAGTGGTGTAAAGTAGCTACAGTGCATATGTTTATCACTGATGTCGTAGGACAAACGCATTAAATGCGCTGCTCACGTGACCCCTAACTTTATCGAGGACGGAAACATGACCCGTCCCGTCCATCGCCACCTCACCCCATCTTGACACGCATCCAAGATGACACGGCATGCAGCGCCAAGTTGACTGGCTAGTCGCTCTGCTGGAGCCGTGGCAAGATCTTCACGAAGATCTGCATGCCACCACGCAGGTGCTTGCCTAGTTGGCAGGCTGGTCGCTATGCTGGAATGGTCGCAGGGCGGAGGAACCTTGTTGTGCGCAAGTTTCACTGTGGCTTCGCAGTCGTCCCAGGCAAGAGTCTTGTCGGGGCATTGCAGTTGTCCTCGGCAAGAGCCTTGCCGGGAACATTGTCTACTGGTCTTCATGAAGATTTGCATGCCACCAGTATTCGCAAAGATCTGCATGCTACTACGCATGTGCCCCTGTGTCTTAGTCTTGATGTTGTCTATGGTGTCAAAGCTCTCAATCTCAAGGGTGGTGGTCATGTCAGTGCTTCGCAAGCCGTCCCGGCAAGGGTCTTGCCGGGGCTTCGCAAGCCGCCCCAGCAAGGATCTTGCTAGGGGTCTAGCTTGTCTTTTGCTCTCTATTTTTTGGCTTGGATGCCGCCTTGGTTGTCTTGTGTTTTGCCTTCAACTTCCCCGTCAAGCCTCGCCACAGGTGCGGCTAAAACTGCCCATGCACAAGTAAGGGGTACAAAAAAGGCCCATACTTATGTACACCGACACCATGTTCTTACATCAAAGTACTACTGTTGTGTAACCTGCAACAATCACTTTCCACAAGACATGTTTAACTTAGGAGTCTGATATAGTTTACATCTCGCATTATTTTCTACCTTGTACTACTAATTTGTTAAAATGGCACTAGTGATGAGACAGTTTTAACTTGGTAGAGTGATATTCGTTGTGTCTTACATATTGTGTCTAGCTTTCATTGCTTCTAATTTGTTGAAATGCCTTCAGCTTAGTTTACACATCATAAGCTATGAATATGCAATGTTGTGAGTATGCAATGGCACTAATGACGAGAGGCCTTTAACTTGGTAGTGTGATGTTTTTTGCATCTTGCATATGATTTATTTCTTGTACTGCTTCACATTTGTTTAAACTCCAGTTATGACGAGACACTGTTAACTTGGCAGAGCGATATTTGTAGCATCTTTCATGTGGTGTCTACCTTCCATTGCATTGATTCTAATTTATTGAAATGCCTTCTGCTTAGTCTACACATCATAGTTCTGATTATCTCATGTCATCCTATTTTTCTTAAATATTACATCCTCCTATCATGTGGTTGTCTAACATCAAAGTTTAGTTTGTCTATATCACACATCAATTTGTTCTGAAGAACTAAAATTTTATTCCTTTTTATTGTCATCTTGACTTACCATGGAATAGAGAAAGAGGAAGGGACACCAAATGACAGGGTATGGCGCTAGTACTAAGGACACACGAAAACGGAAGCGGAACAATTATGCAGATTCTACTGGTACTGATGGTGCAATAGAAGGTGAAAGTCAGGAGGAAAATTGTACAAACGCGATATCCCGTGCTACACGAGCTGCAAAGCAAGCCAAACTAAAACTAATATCTACCACCAAACAAGCAGCGACAACCCTAGTTGTAGCAACACCTTCCACAGTACCACCAGTTGCATGAGTTACCCGTTTGTCAACTCAGCTAGCAGGACGTTCCCAAGCTCCCTTGCCACCTGACACTACCTCCGAAGCATTCTTGACACAAGACGAGTTGGCAAGATCAGATGAACCTTGTGAGCTTCAACAACAAGAAGGTAGTTGCAGGAGTCAAGTTATAGTTGCATGCTTCTTTATATGTAGTCTCGCAATTTGATGTACACTAACACTTCCTATGTTCCTTGTTGGACTAGCACCTAGGCACAAGAGGAAACAAACATCAGGGATGATGCTCGATATGTTAACTAAATCTAGAGGAGGAAGAATGGAGATCCGTTTTTGAGGTAGGTTTAAAAATGCCATGTGATGCTACAGAGTCAGCCAAGTTAGTATCTGTTGGGGATATAACTACTGAGTATAAACCGCCCAGGAGGGGCCGGTTCACCTTCAACTATATTGAAGCCCATGAAGACCCAGAAGATGGCGCTTTACTAATGAAGCTTAGAGGCCCGAAGCCCAAAGGCGGATTAGGGCCCATAGTGGTAAACCGCCATAGTTATGTAACTTGTATTGTAAGTTAGGAAGGGAGAGACCGAGCTGGACGCTTGTATGAGCCGGCCTCGGGACTCTGTAAACCGGACGGGCGTCAACCCGTGTATATAAGGGGACGACCCGGTGGCGGTTCAGGGACAAGAAGCAACAGCTCGAGAGCCAGGCATAGCGTGTTTTGCTCCCTGGTTATCGAGACCCCAATAATTCCATCACAACTAGATGTAGGATTTTACCTTCATCGAAGGGGCCGAACTAGTATAAAAGTCCTCGTGTCCTTTGTCTGGTTTAACCCCTTTAAGCTAACCCGTCGTGATGGCTCCACGACTAACTCCTTTCACGAGGACATCTGACGTGATATTTCCACGACAGTTGGCACCCACTGTGGGGCTATCGCACGATGGTTTCAAGTTCTTGAAGGGCAACTTTGAAGGAGTCAAAGGGTACGCGGTTGGCCGGATGATGTCACGACCGGTTTTCCAATAAAAATATTTATTGAGAAACCAATCTTTTGAGTCCAGTATGAGAGAAATCCTCCTCACTGGTAGACAAATTCTTGATACAATAAGCTAGTAGCATAGGATATATTACAGGGTTGAGCTAGGGCTGCTCAACAAATTATTACAAGCGCGCCAATAATTATACATAATGGCGGATATAACACAATGGTGTGGTGGCATACTACTGACTCAAGGATAAAGTGATGGTGGAATAACACAGTGGGGAGAGAGATACAAGACTCTAAGTCTGTCATCTCATCGAGCGTTGAGGTGAGGCTCGATGAATTTATTTGGTAGCGGAAGCGGATATAAAACAGTGACCAAATCCAGGGTCGCACGAGACTGACTGGGACTCCTCTAGGTGTTGGACTCGCTATCAAACTCTTCATCCATGAGGTCGCCTTCGTCAGCATCTGGCCAAATCAACAAGCCAGTGAGTACTTTGAAAGTACTCGCAAGATAGTTCGGACGTAAGATATAACAAATGCATGCATGAATGCGTCATGAATAATTCACCAATGTACATTCAAAAATTAGCATAACAAGGTAAGTAAAAGGGAAACGGCGGTAGTCCGCCTGAAATCCCAACAAAACATAAATAAATACCGATTGGGTGTCTGAAGCGACGCCTCGAAAGGTGAATAAATAAATATAAGGAAATGATGCCACAGTCGGGCGTCTTAGCGACACCACATAAAGGGCTTTAAAGGAAATGCCACAGTCGGATGTCGGGGCGACATCACAGAAAGGGCTTTAAAAGAAATACCATTGTCGGGCGTATTAGCAACACCACATAAAGGGCTTTTAAAAGAAATGCCACAGTCGGACGTCGGGGCGACATCACAGAAAGGGCTTTAAAAGAAATACCACAGTCGGACGTCGGGGCGACATCACAGAAAGGGCTTTAAAAGAAATACCACAGTCGGGTGTCTTA
>NC_041381.1:389850300-389860625 GCF_002162155.2 Triticum dicoccoides
GACATCAGGGCGACATCACAGAAAGGGCTTTAAAAGAAATGCCACAGTCGGACGTCGGGGCGACATCACAGAAAGGGCTTTAAAAGAAATGCCACAGTCGGACGTCGGGGCGACATCACAGGAAGGGCTTTAAAAGAAAGTAAAATACAACAATGCCACAGTCGGACGTCTGAGCGACATCGCAGAAAGGGCTTTTATTCACAAGGAAATAGTGCTCATAATAAATGTTCAATTCATGAGAATAAATGGGTTAGTCCATCCACAGGAATAATCATTTAACCGGACTTAGCACTCATGCGATTCACCGGAGTCTCTGTCATCAAAACTGACATTTGATCAGGATAAGATAATATCGATCTAGGACATGGAATAGATGATTTGGAGGAATATATGACTCTACAGAGGTTGTACAAAATTTTTCCCACAGCCAACGGATTTCCGTAGTCACGAAGGACTAGTTCCGTTTACGGTATTTCGGAAGAAAACACAGCTAACCAGTACACACCCATCCTACCTATCGATGCTAGGAATCACCCTATACATCGTCCAAGAAAAACTTTTGAGACAGGGAGATCACAATCTCGAATAGCATGGGATCAAATTTATATACGCGCGCTCTAAGGGGTGCCCCTCTCTCGGTCCCAACCGGAAACACCCATGCCCCCTGACCGGATGACTGGCTTTAATCCAGGGCCATGGAACCATCATCACGGCCTCTCCTTTTGGTGTGTACCAGGAAAGCGGTTTGCAACTTACTAAACCATATTCCTTGCGGAAAACATGTGGTAGTACAGGGAAGGAAATGAGAGGAACTGGACCGATACGGTTTGACACTGAAGTCACATAGTCTGGCATAAGACTGGCATGCTACGACACTGCCATCTTACCCATCCTCATGCCAACACATGGCCATTCATACTCACATCCATCCACTTATGGATCATCGAACTCACTTACCTCAATATTGCACAAAATAACGTTCATCGATATGCTCCTCAACATGCCATGAAACTAACTAAATGCAAAACATGCCAAGACACTCATCATATCAAAAGTTCAAACATGCTTGCCTGGTTCAGAGTAGTCGGAGCCTAGCTCGGTGAAGTTCGCGGCTCCGTCACCTCCTTCGGTATCTACGGTATAAAGAAAATATATGCGCTATCGTAAATACCAAGGGGTGCACAGAAAGTATTCCAAATATTTTTCAAATAAATCTTATAAAAAACTAGACAAAATTTTAAAGAGAACAGAAAAGGAATCAATCAAAAATTCCTTTCTGTTTAAAAGTTATAAGGGTTTTTGTCCAGGGACTCATCTGTAATGAAACAGAAAATTTCCAGGGGCTAGCTTATAAAAATAGAAAACGACTCGAATAAGAATGCGCCGGCCCAGCGGGAAAACGTATTTGGCAGAAGACGTTTTCAGAAAACGCTTCGATTAGACAGGACAGAGAGGCTGACAGGCGGGTCCCGCCTGTCAGGTTTGAATATACGAACGGGGCGGCAGATTTCGCCGGTGCCCGTGAGCCGCGGTGGTCGCCGGCGGCGATCCACAGCGAGGCAGGAAGATCGGAGGGTACCTCCGTGTTCAGGGCGCCATTCCGCGTCGGTTGGTGGTGGTGGTGGTCGCCGGCGAGTACCACGTCGACGGCGAGCCTGGCTCCGGCGGACGGCGGCTCGGGTGGTTGCGGACTTCGTCAGAGAGAGCTGTGAAGATCAAATTGAGGAGGGGGTTAGGCTTCTGGTAGCTAGAGGGGGTAACGGACGGGGTTTCGGCGCCGGAGACGGCCTCACCGGAGCAAATCGAGCTGGTGGCCGAGGCGGAGCGAGGCGGCCGGAGTCAAGGAAGAAGGGCCCCTCGAGGCTCTTCTAGTTGCTGGTCGGGGTCCAGTGAGGTGGTGGAGGTGTGCGGGGGCGAGAGGGAGCTTAGGGGCGCTATATATAGCCGGCCCGAGGCGGTTGCCGCGAACGAGATAAGTCCGGCGAGTGATTACGGCGGCGCTGTGGTTGGGCAGTGGGATTAGGGGCTTGGGCAACGCCGTTGAGGTCCACCGGTTCCATTTAGGTGCTAATCGGGCTGGGATTTGGTACTAGGGGCGAGTTCGACAGAACGGGACGGCGCGGGCCCGTCGGCGGCAGTGAGCATGTTCCGTGCTTACCGGGCCACGGCGACGGTGCCACGGGCGTGCACTGGCATGCATGAGGCCACGCGGAGAGCAGAGGGGCGTTGGGCGGCGCCGTACGGCGTTGAGCCGCCGTTCCGTCCCCTGTCGGCCGCCACGGGAGGTCCCGACGCCGCAGAAGACGCCGGCGAGGGCGGGCCAGCGTGCCACCGACGCCAGGAAGAGGCCAAGTGCGCGTGTGGTGCTCCAGACAGTAGGAAGAGGCGGCGAGGAACGTGCCAAGTGCACTGTGAGCATGTGTCTGAACCTCTGACGAAGAAAACGACACTGAAATCTGAATTTTCTGAATTTGCAAAGGAATAGTGCAGCTCAGGTGTTCGACAGAATGTTTTTGGCCTCTGTGGATTTTTCCTTGAGCTGATTTTTGGTGGAGTGGCTTCTCATTGCTCCAGTAGGCTGCCTGATTTTTGGTGAAATTTTTGGAGAAGTGTAGGTATGAATTTCACCAAATTTGGCAAATCTGGTCCAAACTTGCAGAGACTGAATTTTGAAAAATTTGAAAAGAGAAGAAGTGGATCAAGATGGTTCTGGGTTGTGGGTACAAGGGACTATCCAGGAGAGTTGGTTTGAGGTCAAAACTCAAATGCAAAAGGGTACTTGCTTTGAAAAACTCTCAGGCTCCAAATAATTTTCAGAAATGATTTGAGTGAAAAGAAAATTAGGATAAAATCCAAAACTTGCTTGGATTAGCTGGGACAGAGAACTTAGGTTGATTACAAGGAGGAGGGGAGGTTTTGGAGGGGTTTTACCACATGGGCAAAATACAAAGTCATGGGTGGTTTTCAAGATATGAAAATCCCAAGTTTTTCATAGAGTTTCTTTTTAAAAGAAAAAGATTAAACTCCCAAAATAAATTTGAGAGGGAACCAACAGAGAAGAAGTTTCAAAAGATCAAACACCATAGCTTGAATAAAAATAAAAACCTTGCCAAAGAAAAGGAAGTTTTTAAGAGGAAGGTTTTCTGGAAAAAATTTAAATGGCCTCTTTTCAAAAACCACAAAGTTTTTGCTGAAAACCAAATAAAAAAATTTTGGAGTGTCACAACACCTACCCCCTTAGGAAAAATCTCGTCCCCGAGATTTCAACTATTCCTCAAATATGTGTGGATGCTCTGTCGAAGAAAATCCTCTCTTTCCCAAGTTGCTTCGCTTTCGGTGTGGTTGCTCCACTGAACTCTGAAAAACTTGATGGTCTTCTGTCGGGTCCTCCTTTCAGACTCCTCTAATATTCTTACGGGACGTTCCCGATATGTGAGGTCTGGCTGCATGTCAATGTTTTCATGGGATACTTGTTTCTCTGGGTTGCTTACGCACTTCCTCAATTGCGAGACATGGAACACGTCGTGGACATCGGATAATTCCTCGGGTAAGTCTAGCTGGTAGGCTACAGTGCCTCTTCGTGCCACTATGCAGAATGGTCCAATGAGTCTTGGTGCTAACTTTCCTTTAATCTTAAACCGTTGCAGTCCTCTCATAGGGGATACTCTCAAGTATACGAACTCACCGGGTTCGAAGCTGACCCTACGATGTTTCTGATCATAATAACTCTTCTGTCGACTTTGAGCGGTCTTAAGTCGGTCTCTGATTAGCTTGACCCTTTCCTTGGCTTCTCTGAGCATGTCTGGTCCGAAGATGTGGCTGTCTCCGGTCTCTGACCAATTTAACAGGGTACGACATCTTCGTCCGTATAAAGCCTCAAATGGTGCCATTTGTAGGCTGGCCTGGTAGCTATTGTTGTACGCGAACTCGGCGTATGGCAGGCTTTCTTCCCAACTGGTTCCATATGTGAGGACACATGCTCTCAGCATGTCTTCTAAAACCTGGTTTACGCATTCTGTTTGTCCATCAGTTTGTGGGTGGTATGCGGTACTAAAGGCTAGTTGGGTTCCCAGAGCCTGTTGTAAATGTTCCCAAAATCTTGAGACGAACTGAGTGCCTCTGTTGGATATTATAGTCTTCAGGACTCCATGTAGACAAACTATACAGGAGAGATAAATCCTGGCAAGCTTCTGAGTGTTGTGGGTCGTCTTTATTGGAATAAAGTGTGCCACTTTGGTTAACCTGTCAGTGATGACCCATATGGCATCATTCCCGTGTCGTGACCGAGGTAGTCTGACAATAAAATCCATCCCTATTTCATCCCATTTCCACTCAGGTATTTTGTTTGGTTGCAGTAGTCCGGCTGGTCTCTGATGCTCAGCTTATATGCGTTGACATGAGTCACAACATGCAATGAAGGTGGCTATGTCCCTCTTCATACCGTGCCACCAAAATCTTTCCTGAATATCCTTATACATTTTGGTTCCTCCAGGGTGGATTGAATATGGAGTGGTGTGTGCTTCAGCTAAAATTTGCTGTTTAAGGTCTTCTATGTTTGGCATGCAGAGCCTTTCTCCGTACCATAATATTCCTTCATTGTCTATGACGAATTCCAAGGCCTGACCCATACTCAACTTTCTTTTGATGCCTTCGATGCTGGTGTGACCGGGCTGAGCTTCTTTGATTTTCTCCACAAGGTCGGGTTGTATTTCCAAGTTTGATATGGTGCCTTCTGCTACCATTATCAAGTTGAGCTTGGCAAATTCTTGTTGGAATTCGGGCCTCAAGCTGTGCAGATTGTTTTCGTCGGAGCCGGGGTTCCGACTAAGAGCATCGGCCACTACATTTGCTTTTCCTGGATGGTAATGGATACCAACATCATAATCCTTTACCAATTCCAACCAGCGTCGTTGCCGTAAATTTAGTTCTGGCTGCGTGAAAATATATTTGAGACTTTTGTGATCCGTATATATTTCACATCGATTCCCAAGTAAGAAATGCCTCCATTCCTTGAGTGCATGAATAACTGCTGCCATTTCTAAGTCATGAGTGGGATAATTTTCCTCATGCTTGCGAAGTTGCCTTGAAGCGTAGGCGACAACCTTGCCTTCCTACATCAACACGCATCCGAGACCCTTTCTGGACGCGTCACAATATACTTCAAAATTCTTGTGTATGTCGGGTACAATTAATACCGGTGCTGTCGTTAACTTCCGCTTTAGCTCTTGGAAACTTTTCTTGTAGGCTTCTGTCCATTCAAACTTCTTATCTTTCTTGAGCAACTGTGTCATAGGCTTGGCTATGGTGGACAATCCTTCAATAAATCTGCGGTAATATCCTGCCATTCCCAAGAAACTCCGTATGTCTGTTACGCTAGCTGGTGACTTCCAGCCAAGTACGGCCTTGACTTTCTCTGGGTCCACTGCGATACCGTCTTGGGTCAGTATGTGGCCTAGAAAGCCAACTTGTCTTAGCCAAAATTCGCACTTGCTGAACTTGGCATACAATTGGTGTTTTCTGAGCTCTCCTAGCACAATCCTGAGATGTTCTGCGTGCTCTTCTGGTGTCTTGGAGTATACCAGAATATTGTCGATGAATACCACGACAAACTTGTCCATAAACTTCATAAATACTTTGTTCATGAGGTGAACAAAATATGCTGGGGCGTTAGTTAATCCAAATGGCATCACTGTGAACTCGTACAGTCCATATCTGGGGGTGAAGGCTGTTTTGGGGATATCTTCCGTTCGTACCTTCAATTGATGGTATCCTGACCTTAAGTCAATTTTTGAGAATACCTTGGCCTGAGCAAGTTGATCAAACAAATCGTTTATCCTTGGCATCGGGTATTTGTTTTTGACTGTGACCATGTTAAGTGCTCGATAGTCAATACACAATCTCAGCATTCCATCCTTCTTTTTGGCAAATAAAATTGGTGATCCCCAAGGTGAGGAGCTGGCTCGAATGTATCCCTTGTCCAGTAATTCCTTTATTTGTTTCTTTAACTCGATCAACTCGGATGGTGCCATTCTGTATGGTTTCTTGTATATGGGGGTGGTTCCTGGTGCTAGCTCAATGCGGAATTCTATTTCTCGGTCTGGTGGCATGCCTGGTAGTTCTTCAGGGAATACATCTGAAAATTCACACACTACTGGAACCTTGTTTAGCTCAGAAACGTCCACCTTATTTAATCTCGGTTGCCGGGGTATTTTTCCTTCCTTGGCTGATACTCTTATTGTCTTCCCTTGGTGGTGTGTGAGAATTACGGTCCTATTGAAACAGTCGATAAACCCCTTGTTGGTGGTTAGCCAATCCATCCCTAGGATGACATCCAGTCCTTTATTTTCCAACACAATAAGATTTGCGTGAAACTCCAATCCTTTGAACTCAATGACCACATTCTGACAGTAATTCTGAGTAACTTGCTCAATCCCAGGGGACTTGATGATCATGGATTTCTCCAAAGGAAGCATCGAAAAATTATTTTGCAAAGCAAAACTTTTCGAAATGAAAGAGTGAGAAGCTCCAGAATCAAACAAAACCATTGCAGGTATTGTGTTGACAGGAAACGTACCGAGTACGATATCCGGAGCATTTTGTGCCTCCTCTTTGGTTACGTGGTTCAGATGACCCTTCCTGTGGTTATTGTTGGGATTGAAATTGTTTTGCTTGGGCGCTGAATTATTGCCGCCGTTGTTCGGCTTTGGGGTTGAGTTCCTTGGCTTGGGGCACTGTTTGGCATAGTGCCCTTCTTCTCCACAAGCGTAACAAGTAACGCCGGGGCGATAGGTGAATTCCTTGTCCCTTGCATGAAAATTCTTGATTGGGCGTGAGACATTGGATGAGGATTTGTGTGTCCCACCCTTTTGAAAATCTGTCTTGCTTCGGTGATTGCGAGCATGGTTAGTCTGGTCCCTTTTTCGCTTGCGGATATCTTCCAGACTGCGTCTCTCATTTTCCAGAGTAATGGCTTTGTCCACCAGTGTCTTAAAATCAGGAAAAGTATGCACGACCAGTTGGCATTTAAGCGTGGGCGCCAGACCGTCGAGGAATTTCTCCATCTTCTTGATTTCAGTCATACGCTCTTCATTGGTGTAGCGGGACAAGAGAGTAAATTGACTGTTGTAATCTGACACTGTCATGTTCCTTTGTTTGAGGTCATCGAACTCTCTCTTCTTGATTTTCATAATACTCTTAGGAATGTGTGCACCAAGGAAACCTTCCTTGAAATCATCCCAGGTTATGTCATTTTCGTTGGGATGCATGTGCATAAAATTCTCCCACCATGATGCGGCTGCTCCTGTGAGATAGTGCGGAGCATACAATACCTTTTCGGGGTCTGAACATTTTGCAATAATTAATTTCCTCTCCATATCTCGAAGCCAGTCCTCGGCTTCAAGAGGTTTGTCAGTGTGAGAAAATGTTTGGGGACGTGTCTTCTGAAGCTCAGATAGCTTGGATTGCTGCTGATACTGTCCATGGTGATTTCCCATGTTGATGACTTGGTTTATCATTTCCCGATGTTGTTGCTGACTCTGCTCATAAAGGCGGCACATTTGTGAAAGTGCCGATTCACTACCCTGTTGGCTTGACTGTCCCTGAGTGAACTCGTTGTTGGGTTGTGCATCATAATTTTCCTCTGGTGGAGTTGGCATGGAGCAAGTCCAAGGACGAGACATTTGTCACTCTGGGGATATATTTTGTAAAACTCCTAAGAAAAGCGGAAAGAGTCACAAAAACAATTCCAAAAAATGCATAAAGCTAGCAAATAAAACTAAATAAGCCAGCTTACTTAAGAAAAACAAATCGACCTGCGCACGGAGAAGGACTACTCATTACATATCTTACACGCGGGCGGTAATTATACAATACATCACTCAGGATATGCGTACATAATCCTGACATGTTATTTAGGCTAGTGCACTTCTCCAGATCCTACATGATGCGCAAACAGGCTACTTCTCACAACCTATGTACATATCTTACAAAGCGGTGCATTACATGGCAGCTAAGCGTACTCAGGCAGAGATGTTGATGACCTCCTTTGCCCTGCCGAGGGCGAGGCGTATCGAGGTTGGGGACTCGACTTCCTCCTCGCTAATGGGCTCCACACGTGTAGTGTTGCGCAGAGTGAACGGAGCGGTTGCCAGGGGCAGAGCTATACGTATAGGAGTGGGCGCAAAGGGTGGTGCAGTGCGCGCTGGGGTGGGCGCAATGACTTGGTTGAATTCTTCGGTAGAAGGCAGGCGACGAGTAGGCGTATAAGGTGCTGAGGACGAGACCAAAGTCAGTGGCGGTGTGATGGGTAGGAGCTCTCTCCTGTTGGCAGCACAGCCATGAACTGAGTCCATGCGGGTAGCTACGAAGTCGTCCACCAGGTTGTCGAAGGCTGCCTCCAGAGCCCGGAGATACTCAATGAGCATCTCAAAAGCCTCGTCTCGTTCTCCTCTGGGGTAGGAGTATGCGTAGTGACAGGTGTAAGGCACATGGCATGGAAGATAACGGTAACGACGATTCTTCATCACGGGGAGGACATCCCTGAGACGAGCTATCGCCTCGCGGGCTGCCATCTGCATAGCATGCCTCTCCGTAGGCATGGCTCTTCCCAAGAACCGGAAGCGGCGTAACTCACCACGCCCTCCCTTGAACTGCACCGCGGCCTGGTGCATGGTCAGACTGTCGTTGACTTGATGCTGGCAGAGTGTGAAGACTGGGCGCATAGATGGCCCCATCGTGACCTGAACGATGAAGGAAAGAAGCTTAACGAACCCATCGGGCACGTTGGCGAAGGTCTGAGACTCGCAGCTGTTGTCGGCCATCTACAAAAGTAGGCAAAAATTCTGCATGGTCAGATCATAAATTTATGCTGACTGACAGAAAATGACTACAATCAAGAAAATATGGAAAGGCTCAATCATGCTAATAACCAATTAGCGATCGCACCTAGTGGCTTCCTACAGTCAGCCTGGCTCTGGTACCAAGCTTGTCACGACCGGTTTTCCAATAAAAATATTTATTGAGAAACCAATCTTTTGAGTCCAGTATGAGAGAAATCCTCCTCACTGGTAGACAAATTCTTGATACAATAAGCCAGTAGCATAGGATATATTACAGGGTTGAGCTAGGGCTGCTCAACAAATTATTACAAGCGCGCCAATAATTATACATAATGGCGGATATAACACAACTAGACGTAGGATTTTACCTTCATCGAAGGGGCCGAACTAGTATAAAAGTCCTCGTGTCCTTTGTCTGGTTTAACCCCTTTAAGCTAACCCGTCGCGATGGCTCCACGACTAAGTCCTTTCACGAGGACATCTGACGTGATATTTCCACGACAGTTGGCACCCACTGTGGGGCTATCGCATGATGGTTTCAAGTTCTTGAAGGGCAACTTTGAAGGAGTCAAAGGGTACGCGGTTGGCCGGATGATGTCACGACCGGTTTTCCAATAAAAATATTTATTGAGAAACCAATCTTTTGAGTCCAGTATGAGAGAAATCCTCCTCACTGGTAGACAAATTCTTGATACAATAAGCTAGTAGCATAGGATATATTACAGGGTTGAGCTAGGGCTGCTCAACAAATTATTACAAGCGCGCCAATAACTATACATAATGGCGGATATAACACAATGGTGTGGTGGCATACTACTGACTCAAGGATAAAGTGATGGTGGAATAACACAGTGGGGAGAGAGATACAAGACTCTAAGTCTGTCATCTCATCGAGCGTCGAGGTGAGGCTCGATGAATTTATTTGGTAGCGGAAGCGGATATAAAACAGTGACCAAATCCAGGGTCACACGAGACTGACTGGGACTCCTCTAGGTGTCGGACTCGCTATCAAACTCTTCATCCATGAGATCGCCTTCGTCAGCATCTGGCCAAATAAACAAGCCAGTGAGTACTTTGAAAGTACTCGCAAGATAGTTCGGACGTAAGATATAACAAATGCATGCATGAATGCGTCATGAATAATTCACCAATGTACATTCAAAAATTAGGATAACAAGGTAAGTAAAAGGGAAACGGCGGTAGTCCGCCTGAAATCCCAACAAAACATAAATAAATACCGATTGGGTGTCTGAAGCGACGCCTCGAAAGGTGAATAAATAAATATAAGGAAATGATGCCACAGTCGGGCGTCTTAGCGACACCACATAAAGGGCTTTAAAGGAAATGCCACAGTCGGACATCGGGGCGACATCACAGAAAGGGCTTTAAAAGAAATACCACAGTCGGGCGTCTTAGCGACACCACATAAAGGGCTTTTAAAAGAAATGCCACAGTCGGACGTCGGGGCGACATCACAGAAAGGGCTTT